>NC_086316.1:28500226-28771704 GCF_963924245.1 Chroicocephalus ridibundus
TTTTCACTAATGTCTTTTTACAGGCTCTTGTTAGCATTTTACAAATTTAAATCTTGCTGCAGTGTTTTAAAACATAAACCCGAGCTGTTTACACTAGCTTTCTGCCAGGCCTTACACTTCTGTAAGACGCAAAGCACAAACGTCTGCCTGCACTTCAACCATCCTAATTCACGGTCCAGAAATGTCACTAAAACCTGTCAATGCTGCCCTCCAAAGGATGCATGCTTACACATGCTGGGGAACACTAGCTGTGCAAGTCCTGAAAATCGGCTGGCTGGAAGTCAAGTGGTCTCTCATTTATATGAACAGAATCGTGTTCATGACACGTTGCACTCAGAATTGTAAAAGACCACAAAGAGTTCAATGAACAGTTCCCACCAAGTTTTAACATGCTTTGCAATCTAGCTCCCTTTAAATTCTCAGCCTTAAACTAGTAATGGAACTTTAGCCTGCAGGAAAACAAAGCAAAACACAACACAACAAGACCCCCACACATTAAAAACAAATTATCTCACAGTCTAGGTAAAGGCAAAGGCATCAAATTTACTAGTCAGGGAAGGGAATTTACTTTCACTAATCACACATGAAGAAAAAGCCTTACTCTCCTTACTTATTGAGAGATTTAAGTTATGCAAACTTCAATTACTTAACATATTTTACCCTCTTGTAAAACATTTTAAAATGTTAGCAATTCTGAAGAAGTTCATGATATTACTGCTTGGGGTCCAGCAGTTTAAAATGAAATGCCACCAGTCTCTGAAGAGTTAGAAACACACTTGAAAAGGCTTGTACTGGTATTTTAGGTTCATTTCTGGCTTGACTTGCTGATGATGTTCATTTTGGCTACACAGAAATGACTCCTTTAAACAGGAATGGGCAGGAGATTGTTTGTGTAGACGTACAAATAAGAAGTAGGTATGTTAGTAACAAGGTAACATCCATGAAATTACCGTCTCAAAATTGGCTCTGATTCTTCTTTAATAGACTATCATTAGGTGCATGTAGAAATGTTCCCTGTGTCTAAGTTGTATCATCTGCACCAAGGATCTCCTCAGCTGTATTCCAGAATGTGGTCAAGCCATGGACAAGCATCTACTTGAAGGCTGTCCTCCTTGAAGGAGGAAGACACTATGGAGACTCTCATGGGCACACTATTTTGAAACTTTTAATTTGGGTTTAACACAACCTTACATCTTTCTTTTGGTGAAATCATGTCTCAGTGTTTCAGTAGTTTCATTACAGTTCATTTAGTTCACAAATAGAGACATTCAAATCTCAGAGGGGACAATGCACAGGTTAGAAACTGAGAGAAGTTTCACCTGTTTTAGCCAGCTATATATCCTAATAAAATTGAAAAAGAAAAACGTAGTTTTGTCTTAAGTGTAGTTTTCATTCCAAATCTAGCATCCTTCAGAGACAAAAGATTTTTATAAGATGGGATCCCAGGGCCTTTAAAGTTGTTTTGCTTTCCTGTCAGAATAATACAGAAGAATAATCAAGAAGTTTTTTGGCCGTAAACTGAGAAAAGCAGTATGACTACCTTAAGAAGAAACACAACACATATGACTCTGCTCTGTTTGTGAAATGCAACCGAACAAAGCAAGATTTGGACTTCTCAGCCTTCTTTCAGGAACACCTGTGCATTTTTCAGTTTTGTGTCTACTATCCACGTTACTGCTAAGCCTTTCTTCACATACAGACACTCAACATCTTTTCATTAGAGGGACAGGTATGGGCTAGAAAAAAAAAAAACACTTGTAAACACCATTTTGATGAATAAAACCAGATGCTGTCTTTTTAAGATGTCACAGAAGATGGCAGTGTTCTGACATACTGTCCAGAACAACAATTATAGGGATAGGTGTACACAAAAGGAACACAGACTAAAGTCAAAGCAATTAGCATTTTGGGGGGAGCGGCGAGTTTAATACCATTGTGTTAAATACTCTGGATTTACAACATTATGCCCTGAAGTTCAAATTCTGTCTCTGCTCTCTTTAATGAAGAGGATTTTGGAGCGTTTTCTAACTGTCAAGATGAACTATCGATTCATGCAAGTCAATTTTCATCTTGATCTGAAAATTCCATGCTGGTTCATATCCTCTTCTGAGTAGAATCTTGAGCAACTCGAGATCTACCTAAGCAGTAATCAGTTTGATCCCTAGCGCTATTCATGATTTTACTTCTTAAAGTGTTGAAGCAAGTAAAAGCAGGATGAAATGGTGTTTCTATTGGCCATGCATTGCTGTGTGTTATCTACAACATACAACAGTTTGGGAACAAGGTGCTTGTAAACTAAGGTGGTGGTATATATGCCATGTTAGTTTCCCCGTTCCATGTTTTGTGATCTGGAATTCAAGTTTTAGGTTCTCCTATGCTACTACGTGAGGATTTGCTTGCAAACTAGCTGGGGTATTCCTTTACTGAAGTTAGTTGCTTGATTGCTGTTATGGGCATGTGTTTTTTAATTTTTCCCCACAACTGATTCACAGAACAATGACATTTTGGCAACACATATAGCATCATAGCATTATAGAATATCTCGAGTTGGAAGAGACCCATAAAGATCATTGAGTCCAACTCCCTGCTCCATGCAGGACTACCTAAAACTAAACCATAATATATAACTTTATCTGAAGGGTAAAGAGAGAACAGCAGCTCATTTCCACAATATCAAGGAGCCCTAGAAACTTACTTAACTAGATCAAATCAAAGAATCAGTAACTGCTGAGCAAAAAACCCAGCGACTCCTCCTTTACCTCGATAGATAGAGGTTACTTTCTCTATGTGAATATGCAAGATAATACCTCTCTCTCCGAGGTGTTTTAAGTATGTGATGTGAAAGTGGGCATTCAACAAATGAAAAAAATAAGACAATATCTTGCCACATTGGGGTTACTAAGCAGATGATTAACGTCTCATGCAGAAATCAATACAATAGAACCATGGGTAGCACAATACCAGCTTTGCATAACCTTTATGTAGCACACAGTTTCAGTATTATATTGTCAGGCTTTATTTTAAGTGCTGGTTCTTTACACTGCATTTGCAAAATACTGGCAACACTGTGAAATCATTTAACTATTTATTTACAAACTCCTGCTGAACAAAACACAATTGCTCAGAAGAGTATATACAGTCTAGGGGTTATTTTGTGAACACTTATCAGCTACAGGCAACTTGATAAAGAATTACCTGCAGCCTGACAACCTGTATCTCAGAAACGTTTGATGACTACAGACCATCAGAGTCCTTCCCAATGCATTCAGATAGTGGATTTCATTTTATCCTCACAGTATCACTGCAAACAAAAGATGGGAGATTGAACTACAGAAAGATTAAGGGACAGATTATTCAGAAGACCCCAAATGAAGCAGCAAGATTCTTTCAATTTTCATGTCCATAATCAACCACCTAGACCTAATGCCTGCCTACACCTAGTCCCTGCACCTAGTCTCTTTGTCTGAGGTATTTCTCTGATTTCAAAGTCCTCAGAAGCACTTCCTCCTCAGGTAGAGCTAAGCAAGGCAAATATCACAAGAAACAGCGGGGAAGACATCCCACTTGTTCCTCATTTCCCTGTCTTCTGTCTTCCCAGCTGCATGGTGCCACCACTTAATTTGCGTTCTCTGTGAAACAGTCTAACTGACCAAAGTGCTAGAGAATTAATTCAGTAAAGCAATGGCTAATACCCTGCCATTTCAGTGAGTCAGTTCAATGGGAGGTCAATTTGGTGAAGAATTGGGGCTGGGATCAGAGGAGGAAAAAAAAACAACCTCCCCTTCAGTAACATCAATTGCATGTGCAGTAGAGCTTCTCAACATTTCACTCCTGCCTGACTGATTGTTGTATATACTGTATATTAAACAACTTCAGGAGGAGGGACCAATACCGCAACTTCACCTGAGAGCAATGGAAAATACAATTTCTTTGAAACAGCAAGTAGATATTTCACTCTAAGAGAGCTGCTGTTGACTGGTCTGCTGTGCATCCCATTATTGCAATTCCTGACAAAACTAGATGCAAGCTTCTTTTTTAAAAATTAAAACTGTCTCAGAAAGACAGTTTAATTTTCCTCTTAAGGCAATTCTGTATTCACAGCTGAGAAGATATAGGACAAAATTAAGACAACTGGTAATCCTGCTTTAATATCTAAGGTAGTTTTCCAAGATACAATCTAACTACGCTTTTTAAAATACTAATCTAAGGAGACAAAACATTATCAAAGAAATATTAGCAAGTGTACTCTTTACATTGACATTCCCTTAAAAATACCACCACAGTGGAGATACATAAAATCTACATAGCTACCTATGGAATAAGCTAAGCTGGGACAGTAAAATCAAAGATAACTGTTTACCTTTGTATAACCAGAAGAAAAATATCCAAATGTTGCATGTCTGCTTCCCATTGCTGATGCAGAAGATAGCCTATTTCATGTTGACAATTCATTTTTAGTTAAAAAAAGATCATTCATTGAATCCAGCTCTAATAAGGTAGTCTACAAAATGTAAACACTATCTGAATTCCTTTGCTTCCAAATAGTGTTGAGCTTAGATACAATATTTTATTGTAAGAAATAGAAGGTATTGGGTTGCCTAGGCCTGTTTCCTCGCAGTTCTTTGACTGTAAGCTGATAAAAGGTTAATGATGCAAAAGTTACTCAAAAAGGTTTTTTAAAAAGTATGTTCTGCTCTACCCAGGCATGTTCCCTGCTTTGTACTTTTCTTCAAATCTCTGTGTCAGTTATTCCGCAATGTCTATGAGCACCAAGAAGAACCCAATCTAGCTGCAGGTTACAGGGGGCGGAAAAGGGTGCAGCAGGGAATGTCCTGCTTACAAATAGAAGAAACGGACTGTAGATGATAGAAAATAAATGGCAGAGATCAATAGAAAGCAGACCTACACTTTCACGCACTTCCCCTACCACATGTCCTAGGTTCACCTACTGCCAATTCTGTTTGCTGTCGTAGCAGAAGAATGTATCAAGTAGGTACGGCACCTGATCAAGGCTTTCCTTA
Organism: Chroicocephalus ridibundus; assembly: GCF_963924245.1. Classification (NCBI taxonomy): domain Eukaryota; kingdom Metazoa; phylum Chordata; class Aves; order Charadriiformes; family Laridae; genus Chroicocephalus; species Chroicocephalus ridibundus. The sequence goes on from NC_086316.1 coordinate 28,505,248, forward strand.
GTCACCCATGTTGCTTCTAAGCAGATAACACAAGCCAAATACCACATAAGTATGCAAAAGGAACATTGTCACTGGCAAAGTGATGGCCTGAAGAGAATAGAAAGAAATTCAACAGAAAACAAGTACATTGAAGTCACATGCAAGAACAAATGAGTGCTTATAAAAGGATGGGGATTATTAGGAAGGTGAGTAGTGGTGCACCTTGTCCAGCTCTCACTGACAGCAGAAAAAAAACAAACAGCTGCTATTTAGAGTATAGCCCTACCTTTTACACTTAATATTAATTTGAAGACCATTATCTGTGATTTTTTTTCAAATCCCTTTTGAACCTGTTGGTGCTGTGTCTCTGTAGTCTACTACAGGAAAAGTTCACTGCCAGTTTTGTAGAAAAAAGTGCTTTGCTTCGTAAGTTTTAAATAATTTTCTTACTAGCTGTTCCCTACTAGTTCGGTGAGTGTCTCTAATTCTAATCTTGTAGGACTTGACAAAAATAGTACTTACGTATTTACTTTATCCACCACATTCATGATTTTGTAAGCCTTGATTATATTGCTCCAAGTCTTCTATTGCACAATAGCTGTTGTACCAGTTCTTTCAGTCTCTTCTTGCTCCACCCTCTAAATTATAAGACAAAAGCATGATACACTGGAAAAAGAGACAGAAATCAGGTAAAATGCACCATTTTGGGGGTTTAAAAATTAATGTTTTCATATTTCTTAAGAAGAGGTGGTACGTCAGTCCAAGTTGAAGGAGGGAGCAAGTTTCTGTTTTGGGGAGATAGGAGAGACTATTTCAGAAAGTTTAGTTCTCTTGAAGTGTTAATTTAATAATAAATTATGTTAAAATGTTGCATTGAATCAATTTAATGAAAAAAAGAGTGCCCATGCATCTGCCAAACATAAATAACTTTATATAAAAATGCAAATATACAGACAATTTAATATACTGTTTCCTGCAGGTGTAGAAGTTATTTTAGTGTGCAACAGAAATCACATAGAAAACACAATGTGGCTTTAAGTTCCCTTGTTGCAAAAGCAACACTTTAATTAGAAAAAGAATATGGTAATATAGAGATTTCTCAATTAAGCATTATCCACTCTCTTCCACTCCAAAACTGTATGTATTATTCTTGTGACAGTGAATGGAGTTGTACTTAAATTGCCCTGTATTCTAAGATTTTTCCTGTATGAGCCTATCAGTCTACCTGTGTTTTTTATTAAAAAATGGAAAAAAGGAGAAAAAAAAGTCTTCCTATGAAACAGTGGAGGGACTAAATTTATGTGATAAATTTCCAGGTATATGTCCAGACCTGCTCTGCAAATGCAAAGAGCTAACTACAGGACTCGTATATAGAAAGCCACACAGCAAAGTCCACAGCTGGAGATTGTCCAGGGAGGCAGCCTAGCATGAAGACAGGCTGTGAGTGGGAAAATCAAGGAACATTGCCCCTTCCCAGATTCAAGGAAAGGCTTAAGGTATGACAGTCTTTCATATAGTATATGGTTTGAGATCAGCTCTCTCTCACTTGCTTTCAGAACTGGAGTAGGCTGTCTAATCACTGCTTACTGCTGGCACTGCTCCTACAGGAAAGGATTAGAGGAAAGCAAATCAGCCCTGGTGAGGTACTCTTAATTGATCACTGGAGCTCAGGACCTGGCCTATTAGTAGCTTAATTACATAATTCCACCCCAGAGAGGGGAGATGGCATAAAGCCAGCACCAAAAGGAAAGGCGTATTCCAGGTCAGAAGCGCAGTTTGCTCTAACTGCAAAAGCACTAGATTTGGCAACAAGCTTAAATGACAAGGCCAATGATGTTTATTCACTAGATGAGTTGTAAATTTCCTGAGGCACTTAATCTAAGTTATTGAGTTACATCCCTATACATCAATCATGTTAAAACCTAATACACCTACAACATTTTTCACTCATAATACTCCTTAAAACAAAAAACACTTGCCCTTCATTTCAACTAGATGCCTTTCCCTGCTTCCATTAAATTATACCTTAGGTTAAATCAACTGTGGCTTCTATGAAATTTCAGGGTTTTAAACAGCCCTGCATCATTCAGCTTTTTGTCTCCTCCAATCTCTATTTTTTTTATTCCTCAGTACTATTATTTCACCACCACCGCCTCAGCCAACAGGTAACATCAAGACTTGCTGCACATTCCCTGTCTACCAGCTGACATTTGGGACACAAATTAGAAATATTCAGTTTGTTTAGAGTCCTAGGAAGAAAATAGCTTAGAATGTACTGAAATTTATGATTAGAGTGTCTGTATTTTCTTTTACTGTGGTTAATTACAGGAAGGATACACATGTGGCTGAAGTCAACAACTATCCAGAGCTGTTAGCTTCATCCAGTTAGTGTTTAATTGGGGCCGTTATAAACACCGGTAATGTTTGCAATGTGATTCTCTTAGTTCTAAAAGGGCCAGCTTGTCTTGAACAGCTTGCCATCTGAGATTTTACCTCAAATTGCAACAATCTTGTATATCCTTCCCAAGTTCCTGGTAGAAGTATCAATTTTCCTTTTTTTTTTTTTCCCCCCTCCGCCCCAAAAATGCAGCTCCGACCACAGGTAAACTGCAACATGAACTCTTTCTTACTGACACCTTCATTTGTGGGCAGGCAGCTACCTGGAACAAAGTAACCGGTTTTCTGATAAGCCCAGACTTTAACTTTTCTCTCTCACCCAAAGAAAAATCCTACCTAGACATTTCTTTTTTGTGCACTCTTACCCCTGTTGAGTGCAAGAGGAAAGATAATAACTTCCCTGGACACGGTGTCATGTGTTCTGCAAACACATATAGGTAAGTTATCACGTTAAGAAGTTCTCAGCTTTTCTCCTTGATACACATTTCTGTGAACTTGTGAGACACACAGGTTGGTTATCCAACTGTCACTCTGCATATTCTTTTTATTTTTAACTAGCAGACTCTCATTCTTCTTTCCCTCTGTGACACAGCAGTAACACCACTAACACATCTGATAAAAATGATTGTCGGGGTTCTTTCCCTTGACCTTGGAGAAGAGTAGAAAAGAGTGTAATAGTTTATAAGGAAATTAATTAACTGCATTCCCATTCCTTCAGCTCGTGTTCACTGGTGTGCAGGTACTCTCCAATGTTGAAAAGACAGTATGAAGCAAAAGGCTTCATTATGCTTATGAAGGAATAAATAGAGGTCTTAAGCCTCCCTGTTACTCATAGCTATCTACAAGAATGTTATAGTTTGAGAAAACCCATAAGAATTTATTGTCATTTTGACAATTATTGTATCACTCAGTGACCCCTCCCCACCCAGAAAGGGGAACCAGGGAAAACAAGGAAACCAGGGAAAACAAATGTGCAGTGTACAGCACATTTTTTACATCTTGCCCTGTCCGGACTGGCCCAAAGGCTACTGCATGACCAATCTCACATTTAATTTGCTCAAAGGCTGACTGCTGCTCAGGGCCCCATTTAAAATGTCTTTCCAGTCACTTCATAGAGAGGGCTCACAATCTGACTGTAACCAGGAATATACATTCTCCAAAAACCCACAACAACTAAGAAGGCTTGTGTTTCCTTTTTGTTAGTAGGTGGTGACATAGCTGTTATTTTGTTAATCACATCCATTGGGATCTGGCAACGCCCATCTTGCCACTTAATTCCTAAAAACTGAATTTTCTGTGCAGGTCCCTTGACCTTACCTCGTTTAACGGCAAAACCAGATTCCAGAAGAATTTGAATTACCTTCTCCCCCTTCTCAAAAACTTCTTCTGCTGTATTACCCCATATGATGATGTCGTCAACATATTGCAGGTGTTCTGGAGCTCCACCGTTTTCCAGTGCAGTCTGGATCAGTCCATGGCAAATAGTAGGGCTGTGTTTCCACCCCTGGGGCAATTGATTCCAGGTGTATTGGAAACCTCTTCAGGTGAAAGCAAACTGTGGCCTGCACTCTGCTGCTAAAGGAATAGAGAAAAAAGCACTAGCAACGTCAATTGTGGCATACCACTTAGCTTCCTTTGACTCCAGTTCATAGTGAAGTTCTACCATATCTGGGACGGCAGCACCCAGTGGTGATGTGACTTCATTCAGGCCACGATAGTCTACTGTCAATCTCCATCCCCCATTAGGCTTTCGCACTGACCATATGGGACTATTAATGGGTGAACATGTCTTACTGATCACCCCTTGGCTTTCCAGCTGATGGATCGACTTCCACATAGGGAGCAAAGAATCTCGATTAGTGTGATATTGTTGCCTACACACAGTTGTAGTAGCAACGGGCACCTTTTGTTCCTCGACCCTCAAAAGCCCGACAATAGAAGGGTCCTCTGACAGGCCAGGCAAAGTAGACAGTTGCAGAACTTTCTCCATCTCCACCATCACTACACCAAATGCCCACCGGTACCCCCTCAAGTCCTTAAAATACCCTGTCCTAAGGTAATCTATGCCAAGAACGCATGCAGCATCCGGGCCAGTCACAATGGGGAACTTTTCCCATTTATTCCCAGTTAGGATCACTTTGGCCTCCAATACAGTCAGCTCTCGAGATCCCCCCATCACTCCAGCAATAGTGATTGATAGATTCTTTCCCTCTGTGATTTGATGGCATTAGGGTGCACTGTGCATCAGTGTCCACCAAGGCCCTATACTTTTGTGGTTCTGATGTGCCAGGCGATCAAATCCCCACAGTCCAATAAACCGAATTATCCTTCTCCTCCTCCTGGCTGGAGGCAGTGTCCCCCTACTTCTGACTAGAGGGCCCACCCCTTCCATCTGTGGCAATTGCATGTTGTGAATTCAGGCTCCAAAGCCCATCTGTGTCTTCTGGGGGACCATTCACTGGAAACTGGAGCAGCGTTTTTCGTGGAAGAATCCCCCTTTGGGGGTGTTTTACTCTGCAACTGATGTACATGTGTCTGTAAAGCTGAAGTAGGTTTTCCATCCCAGTTTCTCATGTTTTCTCCCTGATTACGCAAGGTAGGCCACAGGATGTGTCATGGTGTGCTTTGTTATTCTTGAACAGGTTTATCAGGGAAGCGTCTGTCCCCAACTGAGACATTGGCCTTACCAAATGATTCTTCAGCACTGAGACACTGGCCTGTGGGGTAGAAAGAAGATTATGTGCATAGTGCAGCATTTGAGCATCCATATCACCCAGTGTCAGTGCCTCATCGTCTCTCCAGCAAAATAATGCCAATACATTAGCATATACTGATGGTGCACTCATTACCCACTTGTGCCAAATGCGTCTGGTAATTTTGAGTGCATCTGGATCTAATGATGTCTGCAGGTTGTCCAAATCACTGAAAATCATCTCTTTCACAGCTAGCTCTCTCAGATTCTTAACACTTCTCTCAATAGGTGTCCACTTGGATGGGCGGTACATGATATCATGCCTATAGGGATACCTGCTCCTCACAATTAACAGGAGTTGCCTTCAGAGGGTGAGGGATTGTGGCAGTCTTCCAAGACCACTGTCAATACCCGATTCTCTAGCCAGTGATCCCAGACACTTGGCTTCTCTACTATCTAATTCCAAACTATCAGCTTCAGCACCCCAGCATCTGAGTAGCCAACTAATCACTTGCTCACCTTCCTGATGGCTGTAATCCTTACGTACGTCTCGCAGCTCACTTAGAGATAATGATTGAGTAGTTTCCTCTGTTACTGCATTGCTCAATGTCCCTGGTTGACTGTTGCTATCTGCTGCTATTGCACATTTCCTCTTACGTACAGGGTTGACTGGTACTGGTTCTGACTGAGTCTGTAGGTCAGCTGCATCATCCATCACCAAGGTCAGAGTAGGTTTAGTACTTGTTGCAGCTGCGAGTCTTGTCATGAGATCCAGCAGGGTCTGGGTAAGATCAGGGTCCATCAGGAGGGCTGGCGAGGTCTGCACGGGGGCAATGTCTATCGGGGGGCCAGCGAGGTCAGCACAGGCACGATGCCAGTTGTGGGGGTTGCCAGGGTCTGCACAGATACAGTGGTTGTTGCGGGGAATGGCGGTGTCTGCACGGGCACGATGTCAGTTGCGGGCGCCAGCGAGGTCTGTGCAGATATGATGTTTGTCATGGGAACCGGCAGGGTCTGCACAGGAGCAATGTCTGTTGGGGGGGCTGTCAGGGTCTCTACCAGACGTTTCCCTCTACCACAGATCCAGACCATGAAAAAGACCAAGCCTGCAAAAATTAACAACATAAGCAGGATGTCAAAACATTCCGAGGGTATTCCAAACTCTCAAAAACTGTTACTATTGACACCACCGGAACACACAAATCCTCAAGAGATATCACCCCCCTCAGTAAATGGCCTGTAATATAACACAAGGTGTAATGAAGTGCAATGTCCAAGACAGGGCTCCTGCCATTCTGAGGTGAATCCCACTGCGCCGACCCAGGAGATGCCATTACATAAGTGACAAAAACCAGAACGATTACAAAAGACCTGATAACAGCAAAATATGGCCACACAAGATAACAAGGCAATGTTTTTAACTCCACATTTAGAAATGATAAGCTGCCCTAAATCAATGAGAAACGGCAATGAACTCTTGGACCACTCCCATAGCCACCCACGTAAGGCTACACAGAGATACCAGAGAACTTCGTCTACAGTCCTTTGGAACAACTCCAACAGATCCATAATGACTGTTCTACAGATCCAATCAGATTTGTTTAATACTCCAACCCTTCAGAACTCTAAAATTAAGGCCTATGGTTCTCCCCTCACTACTTGAATTAAGTGCAAACTACCATGTTAAGTGCCAAGTTTGTTAAAATACCATGCAGCGTGTCAAACTTTGTTAAATCACCATGTTGTGGAGCAAATTCATTAAAATACCACGTTGGGTGCCAAATTTGTTAAGATATCACATTGGGCACCAAATTCGTTATAGTTTAAGAAAAGCCGTAACAATTTATTGTCATTTAGACAATTATTCTATCACTTAGTGACCCCTTCCCACCTGGAAAGGGGAACCAGGGAAAACAAGGAAACACGAGGGTTGAAATATAAATGGATTTAACAGGATAAGACTAAATAATTAACAATAATACTAAAAAACCAGTTATTAATCCCAATACTAACATAAAATATACAAGGATTATACTCAGCCCATTCTATCATCAGGAAGCCGTGCACTCCCAGCACTGGACAGCAAATGTTGGACACTGTGAGCACAACGGCTTCGGGAGGAAGGGAAGGCCTCAGGGGTCCGACAGCGGGGCAAGGAGTTTCTCTGGACCGCTGCCATCAAGGGAGAGAGAGACTACACAGCAAACTTTCTAATTTATATTGAATGTGACATTCGTGGTAGGAAATAATCCTGTTGGCCAGCCTGGGTCAAATACCCAGGCCTCGCTCCTCCTCATCCCCGCATCTGGCAAGGCTCAAAAATGCCAAGACCTTGAATCCCACACAGCCTAGCTGGCTATAAAGTAAAAATTTTTGCCTTCCTGAATTCGGGAATTCATTTTTGCCATGAATTCAGACACCAGAGTCCTCTAAAAGTGCAGCTTTCTCCAGCATTAGAAGAGAAATTAGTCCTGTGTCGCCCAACCCAGGACAGAGAAAGAAGCTGACAAGCAACACAGCATTAAGAAACCTTGTTCGCTGCTATTTCTTGTCTTGAGAGAAACAAGAGACAGTTGTCATTCTTTGCTCTTCTGTTTTTCTTTGTTTTGGAAAAGCTGGTGCCAAGCAATAGCACACATTTTATTCCAGCATTTACTTCCTTCTACTTTCCCCCTTGTGTCCTCTGAACACTTAAGTGTTCAAAATCAAGCTGGGCTACTGCACTTTAATCTATGTATGCTACAAAGGAATCCAAATTAATTGGCAATTTATCTGAATAATACACACAAATTCCCATAACTTCACAATTAAAGAAAAACCTGAACACCTACCCAGAAAATAACCATACCCTTCTATCCTTCAAATAATTGTCTGTTGGAATTGATACATGCCTTTGGGACAATTTACAGTAAATTACAGAGGTTGGGTTTACTAGAGATGCATCTAAAGGAAAATAAAAAGGAATATTCAGACCATATTAAGTCCCCCTTCCCAAATCTTTATGTTCATGAATAATACAATGAAAGATGTATTGGAGATGGCTAAGAATTGTGTTTAAAAACAAAGTTTATTTGGGAAAAATTAAGTTTGCTCACAGTGTTCTTTTACTAAGTTCTGAATGGGTCGGAGTGAAGAGAACAAAAACCCTGACAGTCTATTTTGTCTTGATCTTTGCAGAAAATTGGAAGTGAAGTTTTACTTTTCATACCTTTACCTGAGGGGAAAAAAAATGGAAGAAAACAGAAATTTTTAAAAAAATTCCTGACAAACTATGAAAAAGAATAGACTTCTTTGGCTCAGACTTCATGAACTCTACCTTCTTATGCCTCTGCCATTTTGACTAGTTAGTAGAAAGTTTTGAAAGGTTGTTATAATCACTTTAAGCAAAGCTGTGCCTTCTAAGAGAAACAGTTTGAACCACAACAGAGCTTGAGATCTGACAAGCTGTTCTTCAGATGAACATTTGACAACAATGGTCATCATCTTGTCCCATTTTCAGTGTTATTGTTCTCTCTCTTTACAGATGTTCTTTTGCTATATCCCTTGATTTTTTTCTCTTACTTGGTTTTCCTATTCTTCCCTTAAAAAAAAAAAAAAAGAAGATAAGAAAATAAAAAGAAAGTTGATTTAAGGACAGCTAGAAACAGAACAGGTGTACACAGAGTCCACTTCTATCCAGAAGCGGATCTATTATTTTTTAAAATTCTGCCTTCTTTTGCACAGTGCAGCTAATTATCTTCTCACTGTTCTTATTATCATTTTGAGAATTCACAAGTACTTTAATAAAAAAAGAGTAGCCATTAAAAAATATTTCAAAAATAATAAACTGGCAATCAAGTTCTTAAAAGTAGCCTTTCATTCTATGTACTGGTACAGAAATATATAAAACAAAACAAAACAAACAAAAAAACAAAACCAACAACAATAACATCAACAAAAAAAAAAAAAAACGGAAAAAAAGCCTCTTAAGGAAGATTTAGAAAGAGATGTGTTTGTAGTTTAACAAAGATCATCCAGTTCTGAAACTTATGTCAGCAAAGTCACAAATTGACTGCCTTGTCTAGCGATGTAGTCAAACATCCTGGAATGATTTTCCTTTTCAGGTCTCAATGGGTGAGACAACGAGGCACTTGAATGTTTATGCATTTTTTCACTAGAGGGAGCCAAAATCTCTAAGTACGTAGTTTTAAGTACCGACATTTCCGAAGTTTTCAGTCCAGTCCTGATAGCAGCTACTGTGGTAAAGCTAAATGTGCTACTTCAGGAATATTATTATTATTATTGTTATATATTATATATGTTGTATATTACTGCAGGATAAAAAGGAGAAAATTAAAAAGATACTGGTTTACTCTTGCCCGTACAAGTTTACAGGAATTTAGGCAGCTGAACTTAAAGCCTTGGTATATAGCAACAAGGTATGCATTTGCATCTTAGTACTTGTAAGGAAGTTAATTTACGTCTAATCATCTAATGTACTAATTCATGCCCAGACCAGGGCCGTCTCAGTGTCACTGTTTCCAGTGACAGCGGATAATCCAGAACACATGCTAACTTTATAGTGTATTGTTCTCGGATATGCATATGAGACTCAGTTTCTCTGAGCAGCAAAGGCAAAGCAGGGATAGTGATTATATGGAAGAGAAAACGGTGTGAGAAACAGTATGACCAACTAAGAATTGGGGTAAGTCTTTCCTCATTCAACATTTGCATTCCTTCTCACAGAAAGATTTTGTACAGGACCTCATAGCAGACGAGGAATTTTAGAATAGGATCAGCCATGCTGCAATGTTAGTGCAGCTTGACTGAGATGTATGTTTTGTGGTAACCCAAAGGCAGTATTCACCAAGCAAGCATACAGGAAACTACAGAACCAAACTGGGTTTAACAATGTAGGTAAGAGGACAGCTACAGAACATCGTACTCATTTTGAGTGTAAGAAAGAGAATGCTCAAATGTGCCTTTTAGCTTAGTAACTAACCTTGTCCATCGTTTTGATAGTGTGAAAAAGGAAAAAAATTTTTTCATATGGATGTATGATGATTCCAGTGATGTTGCAATACTAAATTGGATTTCCATTTGGCAAAAGATTTAGTACAGATACTGAAGGAAGGGGATGTGGGGACTTGAGAGTTTGTTTTTTTTTCAGTTGTGGGTGTTTGTTTAATTTTTTTTCCCTTAATAACTTCAGAATACTATGGCCTTTATGTTACTGCAAGTAAAATTTACTTTTTCTTAGCTATATAATCGTCTTTATCCCTCTAAAATATTCGATACAAGAGAGTTTTCATTTGTTGCCTAGATTGCTATGCTCTTCTGTTTCCTATTTGGTTTTCGGTATTAGCTATAATTTATCTATAACTAAAACCAGCTCAGATCAACCATAATGTATACAGCACCATGCACTGCTGTTTCTTTAGATGATTTACCGTATGAAAGAGATATAAGGGACATCAGAAGAAAAAAAAAAGAAGACAGAATCTAAGCACTGGTTAATCTTGAACTCAACATGTCCTTCTTGGCTTCTAATAAAGAAGGAAATTATCATGCTGTGTGCCAGGGGAAATGTTAATTGCTCACATCAAAATATCTTTTAGACACTCCTTGCTAGAGTGTTGTTTTATTATTTTTTTAGTCAATTTCTTTTTTTTTTATTTCACCTAAACGAGTTTTTCATTTCATCCAATCTCATTATCTAGGAGGGGGAAAAATGAAAGAGAGTAGGGAAAGTAATTACTGTTTACCAGGGGAAAGAAACTCTCATAGATTTGCTAGTGTTGCAGATGGACAGTACAGCCATAACTAAGGAAATTTAAATTAAGTTAGATAGAGTTCTTCAAAAACTGAAAGCAGACTTTGCTGTCTAAATTGCACTGCATTTGTGCTTTGAATTTGCAGACACATATCTGCAAAGTTTTGATAAGATTTTACGCTGGTTTCAAGAAATGCTGTAAATAATTTGAATGTAAAAATGCAAATTTCCTACAGCTAATAGGAGTTAAGGGCAGATAACATTTCACAGAATCACAGAATGGCAGGGTTGGAAGGCACCTCTGGAGATCATCTAGTCCTACCCCCCTGCCAGAGCAGGGTCACCTAGAGCAGGTTGCACAGGAACGCGTCCAGGCGGGTTTTGAATGTCTCCAGAGATGGAGACTCCACCACCTCTCTGGGCAGCCTCTTCCAGTGCTCTGCCACCCTCAAAGTAAAGAAGTTCCTCCTCATGTTTAGGTGGAACTTCCTATGCTCAAGGTTGTGCCCATTACCTCTTGTCCTGTCCCCGGGCACCACTGAAAAGAGCCTGGCCCCATCCTCCTGACACCCACCCTTTAAGTATTTATAAGTTTTGATAAAATCCCTCCTCAGTCTTCTTTTTTCCAGACTGAAAAGACCCAAATCCCTCAGCCTTTCTTCATAAGAGAGGTGTTCCAGCCCCTTAATCATCTTGGTAGCCCTTTGCAGCACCCTCTCCAGCAGTTCCCTGTCCTTCTTGAACCGGGGAGCCCAGAACTGGACACAGTACTCCAGATGTGGCCTCACCAGGGCAGAGTAGAGGTGGAGGATGACCTCCCTCGACCTGCTGGCCACACACTTCTTGATGCACCCCAGGATGCCATTGGCCTTCTTGGCCACAAGGGCACATTGCTGGCTCATGGTCATCCTGTTGTCCACCAGGACTCCCAAGTCTCTTTCCACAGAGCTGCTCTCCAGCAGGTCAGCCCCCAACCTGTACTGGTGCATGGGGTTATTCCTCCCCAGGTGCAGGACCCTACACTTGGCCTTATTGAATTTCATCAGGTTTCTCTCTGCCCAACTCTCTGGCCTATCCAGGTCTCACTGTACGGCAACACAGCCTTCTGGTGTGTCAGCCACCCCTCCCAGCTTTGTGTCATCAGCGAACTTGCTGAGGGTGCACTCTATCCCTTCATCCAGGTCATTGATGAGTATATTAAAGAGGCCTGGACCCAGTACTGACCCTGGGGAACACCACTTGTCACTGAACACCACTGTCACTGAACACCACAGTCCAGCTAGACTCTGTGCCCCTAATCATGACCCTCTGAGCTGTGTCTTTCAACCAGTTTTCTATCCACCCCACTGTCCGTTCATCTGACCCACACTTCCAAAGCTTCCCTATGAGGATGCTGTGGGAGACTGTGTCAAACACCTTGCTGAAGTCAAGGTAGGCAACTTCCCTGTCCTCCGCTCATCTATCTGTCTGGTCATGCCATCATAGAAGGCTGTCAGATTAGTCAGACATGATTTCCCCTTGGTAAATCCATGTTGAGTACTTCTGATAGCTTTCTTTTCCTCCACATGCCTTGAGATGACGCCCAGAATGAGCTGTTCCACCATCTTTCCAGGGATGGAGGTGAGGTGTTTAAGGTATTTTTAAAAGTTGCCTAATTCTAATCATAGCATGAACAAACTCAAAAGATAAACACATAATATTGTCTTTAGTATCTAAAATGCCTTCAATGTTCAGACGTGGACAATGTTGGATTGCAAATCCATGATCAGTGTCTGCATATTAAGTAACTAGCAATGCCAGCTACTCCTCTACACTAACGATTTGTGACAGTCATTCTAGCCCTTCTGATGTATTAGCGAAGTTAAGAGCACTTTCGAAGTGTCTCTGTTGTTTATACAATTTCCTTGTCTAGAATATCTCTCCAAGGCACAACAGCAAAAGCATATTGTTTCCTCTCTCATCTTTGCACTGCATAGGTCTTAGTATAAATGCAATGCACCTGGGGATAATTTCAAAGGAAGCTGTCTCAGTCAACCGTACAGAAACTGTAACTTACTTTGCATAACAGAACTGTGCTTGAAAGCACTTTAGATATCTAACAAAGCTCTGTGCGTACAGAAAACAGGAAGTAGCAACTAAGCAGTAAAGATGTTAAAACTGTCTAATAAGTTGCATCATAATAATAGAGTTATGCATGATAGTCTGAAAATACCGCATGGGGCTAGAGGTATATTTGTACTGGCTCTGGCTGGCATAGTGTTACAGTTCTTCACAGCAGCCTGTATGATGCTGCAGTCTGCAATGTGACCAAAACAGCATTGATAACACAACAGTGTTTTGGCTATTGCTGAAGAGTGCTTGCACAGAGCCAAGGCCCTCTCTGTTCCTCACTCTGTGTCCCCAGGGACTAGGCCAGGGGTGCGCAAGAGCCTGGGAGGAGACACAGCCAGGACCCAAACTGACCAAATGGAAACTCCATGCCATGTAATGACATGCTCAGCAGTAAAAACTGGGTGTGCAGTCCTCCCAAAGTAGCCAATGCTCAGAGACAAGCAGGGCATTGATCTGCTGGTTGGAGATGCATTTGCATCACTTGTTCTTTTTTTCCTCTTTTTCTTCACTTACTAAACTGTTGTTATCTCAACCCATAACTTTTTCTTGCTTTTGCTTTCCCAGTTCACTACTCCATCCCACTGGAGGGAGGGGAGGGGTAGGTGGGAGAGTGAGTGGCTGGCTGGGTCCTTAGTTGCTGGCCAGTGTCAACACACCTTTATATAAAGTGTATAGTTGTTATCTACTTGTGTGTGACTTCTTTTGTGTTCTGTGATTGACAACAAATTAATCCAAACAGCAAGAAGCACCACTTCAACCAGCTTGCTTATTCAGTCCATGGATCATCTCAAAGAGTTTCCATTTTTGAGTGGCTTTAAAGCACTTCAAAATTAGTAGCATCAGGAATAATTACTACATTTGGGTACATCTCAGGGTAAGAACATATGTTCAGCAGTGAACACAAGCAATGGGAAAGCTGTTCTTTTAAATATTATGCATTCACAGATCACCTGCTAAAACAGAAATCAGCACATCACTTTTTAACTTTTGTTGTGCTGTCATTAAATAAACTGGTAGACATTAAAGCAACTCTTCTCATAAAAATAATAGCATCCACTATTTTAGCAAACATATATAAACAGACCAGTATGTTTTGCATAGACCTTGGATAAAGCCCTGGTTTACAACTGCTTTGAGTAAAGCTGTGTGAAGATGAGCAGTCAGCCTTCTGTACTTCTAAAGTCTTCATCCATATAAAGAAAGGGTGGCAGTAATCAGAGTATTCTCTATGAACAAATCCATTCTGTATTTTTTGCAATCTTTAAGATGAATTTTATATTACATTTGTGTTACCACAAATAGCATCTCTAACTCTGGGAACAGACTCTAGTGCTTCTGTATACACTTCCTGCTTCACCAAAACACCACTATACAGCAGAAAACAATCAGAAGAATTAATGATGTGATCTTCAAAATGGAGGACAGCAATCAGCTCATCCTGACCTAAAAGCAAGGGAAAGCAAATTATATATAACCACTGGAGAAAATCCCTTTTTGAGCAATAATGAAACAGAAAGAGAAAGATCAAAGAAGAAAACTGTGGAACTTCCAGTTAGCGAAGTGAGTTAAATACTCCTCAGAGTCAAACTTTGGCACCCATAAAAAATAAGCCATACAGAAGCCCACCTACCACCTGGAGGTCCTAAAATACTGAAACAGATATTTAAGATCAGTAAGGAACCATTTTGAGAATCTAGTCTGAAATTTTATGCCATACAGACCAAAACTCCGTAACAGTTTCTGCGTCAAGTTTGTCGTGTGTCTGAACCTAGGACATTTGCAAGTAAGGCACCTTGTACATATATAGGCACTTGTACATCATTAATCTTTATGTGAACCCTTTATGCTATGTTCCAATTGCTGTCAAAAAGCTACCCTAGTTCTAGTCTGAGCATCTAATTTCAGCTCTCCAAAATGGATTTCAAAATGCTGCTTTACCTCCAAGTGAATCTGAAGCTGGCTATTATCAGAAATCCTTTCCTTGAGTGTACATAGATCATAATTAAGTTGCTTCTTAACCTTTTCTTTAAAGAAATTATACACATGACTATTCCTAAATATTCCTTCTAAATGCAGCTATCAAACTTCCAGTCACTGTAACTTCATTTCTGTCCTGGTTTGAAGTAGAACAGAACCAATTTTCTTTTCAGTAATTTTACTTTTCAGTTAAGTCTCATCAGTTAAGCCCAAACCACAACAATTTTGAACCCTCACCTTGTATCATTCTCTTGCTAGGACGCAAGCAGGGAAGGTTCACCTCAAAAAACGCTCTCCTGGATGACAACTGAAGACAGTGCTGCTTTCCTGACTGCCAAAAACCTTTCTGGCTGTTGCAGAGGACACTAGGCACGCTTACACTATGAGAGGATGGACATAAATCCACTGACTTGGGAAATTTGGTCCCAGTTTGACACTGGCAAGAAATCAGTCAACATTGTCACACTTCTGCCTTTGATCCTCTGTCTATTGACCACCTAATAAAACATCTACTTTCAAAGTATCTTTTTGCAAGACACGGTCATTGCTAAAAACCTATCTAAACCACAATTAATGTCATATTTAGTACTCCTCTACTTAAAAACATATATAGTATGAACTATTTATTAAAGATGATCTCCCTGAAGCTTTGAACCATTTTCTCCCTAACAGGTCAACATTATACAGTAATATTACATATATTTCTGAAAATACCAATACATGACATTTAGTAGAATATGAGCAAGTAACTTAGGCACAGCAAGATTTTTCATTATCCTGGACACATCATAAGAATGCATGAGAAACAATTCCCTACTCCCTTTCAGACATGGAACTACACTCCATGTGAAATTCTATGACCCATCATAACGACCTAACTGTCACTGATTGCTTTTATTAAACCTTCAGGAATAATGTACCTCAAAATTTAGATATTGTCCTAAGTAGCTCCTTTTGTTTAAATCTTGCAATGGGACAATTGTTTCAATTATCAAATTAACAGTTAATGACTGATGATCACTTCTAGATTTTCAATCAATTCGTGTCTCCTTAAAAAAAAAAACTTGTTTTTGTCACATATTTAAAGAAATTTGTCTAAGCTGTCACTTAAATTAAACAAAATTGAAGTACAATACTACGAACTTACTGAAAAATATTACATTTGTGTTATTTCTAACAGCTGTATATAAGAACAGGCCATTTTGATAAATCCATATTTATAACCTCAATCATAGCTCAGCATGCATTCCCATGTATACAGAACTACAAACTTTGGCATAAGCCAAAAATAAAAAAGTGCTGAATTTCTTATGCAGTTCTTAGAGTTGTATCTAGAATTGCATCTTAGAAAGTCTAAGACTTCTCAAGCATGATGTAACATAATGAGGGGTAAGGAAACAAAGGTCCTCTACCACCTTAGTAACCCTCTGCTTTCATTCAGCAGTCACGTTTGCCCACAGAAGATTTCTGTTCCCTGAACCTGTACTAAGTACTCACAAGTCAGAACCATGCACTCTGCCGAACAAATTTGTATATAGGAATTTACTCAGAGATCATGTAAAATGGGGCATAAGAGGTCATTCATAGCTCATGAGCCTGTTTGATGCAGTTCACACAAGCCTACGGAAGACAGATTAATATCTACATTGGCATAAATAGTATATGCAATGATTCTAAAACATTCACCATGACTTATGCCTGCCCTGCAACTTGCACCTGCTACACACAGTAAATATTGGGCTACTAAATTAACAACTGCCTTTAAAAAGGGACAAGAAAGAAGTTTTAAGACAATGGACCTGTTGGAGTGGGCCCAGAGGAGGGCTGGAGCACCCCTCCTATGAAGACAGGCTGAGCGAGTTGGGGCTATTCAGCCTGGAGAAGAGAAGGCTCTGTTGAGACATTATAGTGGCCTTCCAGCATCTGAAGGGGGCCTTGAAGAATGAGGGAGAGGGACGTCTTACAAGGGCATGTAGGGATAGGACAAGGGGTAATGGCTTCAAACTGGAAGAAGGTAGATATAGATTAGATATTAGGAAGAAATTCTTTACTGTGGAGGTGGTGAGACACTGGAACAGGTTGCCCAGGGAAGTTGTGGATGCCCCATCCCTGGAGGTGTTCAAGGCCAGGCTGGATGGGGCTTTGAGCAGCCTGGTCTAGTGGGAGGTGTGTTGGAACTAGATGGTCTCTAATGTCCCTTCCAACTCTAACCATTCTATGATTCTATGACAATTGAGCTGCTTTTGTCTAACAGGAGGCTGCATTATCT
The DNA here is from genome assembly GCF_963924245.1 of Chroicocephalus ridibundus. NCBI lineage: Eukaryota > Metazoa > Chordata > Aves > Charadriiformes > Laridae > Chroicocephalus > Chroicocephalus ridibundus. Next base: position 28,522,426 of record NC_086316.1, read on the forward strand.
CAATACTGAATCTATCCTGAAGGTCACATTATTCCCACGCTAAACTGTAAAGAGATCTTTGCAAGCTTTTATATTTTTATAGCATCATTTTGATTTGCAATTAAAATGTCAGCAGTTTCTACAAAGACTGATATTTAATACAATATTTCTAATATGGTGAAAACTATTTGCTCTTATTCAAATTTCTTACTGCAAAAGCTTTTCTACTCAAATTTGCTTTTGTTCCTCCTCACTCCAGGGAGGCAGGGGAGATAGGGAGAGAGAGTTTACCAAAGGCAATGGAATCACATCAGCTAAAGTGGCAGGGACTAAAGAATGACATGCTCAGGAAGTAAAAATTTGTGTTTATTTTTTAAACCAAATGAATATGCAGCCTCTTTACATTTTCTTAAAGGAAAGAAACAAATTATTCAGAACAGCATTTCCCCCCCCCTCTTATTCTATTAAAAAACCAAACTGTTATCTGACTAATCCAGTATGGGTAAACCAGCAGCAATTTTATACGTGTTAGTAGCTGGTAAACGTGAAAATGCTTGTTGAGTCTGACCTTGATTTCCAACATTTCTTAAAACTGCATCTGCTTTAATTTAGGATTTTAAACATTACAAAAGTATTTTGTTTCCTCAGGTAGATACAGAGAAGTTCCAATTTTCATGGTGTTTCAACAATTTTTAACAGCTCTGCTGAATTTATACATACCAAGTTTTTCAGTCCTCCAGAAAAACATTTACTACTTCACCTGTATTCATAGTTCATTATTACAAAAGTGTACCTCAAAAAAGCCTTTATACTTCAGTTACAGCAACAAAAGAAGAATTTTAACCTGAACTTTTGACCTAAATTTTGTTTATTTTAGAGATTTCAGGGAATATCCTTGCTGTAAGATTTTCCTACCTCAGGTACCAGTATTGGATCCTACCCTTCGCAGTAAGTAAGGCCTTTCACTGTCACTGGTTTTAAATTTATAATGGAAAAAAACAGTGAGGTATCTTACATTGTAGTAGAATGATTGATGACTGCTTCTAACAAAATCCTTAAACCCTTGTTTCAGCACAGCTTTCTGTAACAAATTATGTTTCAAAGCATTACAATGAAACTCCTCCCTTTACTGCAGAACCTGTAAAGAACATCGAAGACACTGAGATTCCCCACAGATAACTAATGAATAATTAATTTAAAGTCTTAATGCCATCTGCATTATAACAAATTATGTTCTTTCCTATCATCAATTCATACTGCTTAAGCACTAATTGTTCAGAGCTCTTCATTCAATCAAGGAGTATGATGACACTCTGAAGGAGACAGTGTTAGTAAAATACTTACTCCAAAATAAATCTACCATAATGTCCTCAATGATTAGGTCAGTATTTGCATTTTTAAAAATCAAAATATTTTTTCCAATTAGTGATCAATCTGCCTCTTTCTCACTTCCTTTCTAGTATCTGCTTTATTGTACTAAGTACAAAAAAAATCATCAACAAAACATGTAGGGTGATGGTCTTGATTTTTAGTTTAGTTATTACGCTTTAGTAACAGTACTTCTCAATTATCTGCAGAGTTCATCCTTCTACTTCCAATTTTTGAGTTAATGTAATAGTTACTCAAAACAATCTAGAAAAAAAGAAAAAGGCAAGTCATCACCAATGGTTTAGAATTAGTGGACGTACATACTAGTTTAATATAAATAAGCACCTTCTATAGAGCAGCAACTGTGGGTTATTGCAAGTCAATTATAACCACTTTTGATTATAAAGATTAAAGGACTATAAAGATATGCAAAACTAACCTACACTTTAAAAGAATACTGAAGATTCAATTAAATAATTGTATTGGGTCTGGCTGGGATTCTCACTGGTGCTCTATCTACTACGCACTGCCAAATCAGACAAAATCAAGCTTCAGAACACAAACATAAGAACATGTTAGAACATGATTTTCTCCAATTACTACATTTAGTTTGAATAAAAGTTCAAGCACCAGTAGTATCTTACATTGTAACTTACCAATGTTGAAAACACCAGATCTAAAAACTATTACAAAAATTATTCCCATTATGTGAAAATAATTCATTTGATGACAACATGCCACTTTTCAGTTCCTCTGTTATTTGGTCACTGAGCACTAACTGTTGCAACAATATTACAAATTTAGTTTTACTTCAATATATGTGATAATTTGGTGTGACAGGTGTTGTTAAACACCTCACACGTTTAACAGGCCAAAACCATAATCTTAGCACAACGTTTTTAAGTTTTTCCAACACAGTAGGAACAGTGCATAGCTCAGAGGAAAGAATACAGCTGACAAGTGAGGCTCAGAAAAAAAAGGGGATTATATATACCAAAGATGAGCACCGTCATAGTACTGTAGCTATCAACTATTAGCTATTATCAAATAAAATAGTGCAGTGCTAGTGTAAACTGTTCCAAGTTAAGAGAGCTGTATCAATTTCATACTTAATAAAAGCCACATTGTCACTAGAGAACATCTGTGGTTATAGTTTTGACAAACACTAATTTTTCCACCTATGGTTTTCTAGAGTTTGTTTTGTAACATTTGTAAATTATGTGCTTTTTTTCCCCAAATTTTACCAGTTTTTCACAGAAAATACTTTTTCAGACAAAACTAAACCCTCATACTACTTTGTAAACTGAAACTTCGTCAGCTGCATACTTGAAAAAGAGTACTAAAACATGGAGAAGCTGCCTACATGGAATGAGTTTCCAAGTGGAATTTCCACTGAAGAACAGGTTATTCCAAGAAGCAAGAAGGAAGGTTACTAGTTAAAGAAAATTTACTGCATTAAAGAAATTTCAGTTTTCTTTTCAAGTATTACTAATTTTTACTAATGCAAAGAATTCACACTTTGACATTTTATATATTAACCACTGCATCACAGATTGCTCACACAGAGAAGTACTAGAATGCACTGAATACAAACTTTTGCACAACAGCTACACAATAATCAAGAATCCCTAAGTGAAGAAGTACTATTTTTAATTTTCCGACAGCTTCCCAGAGTGGAACTGCTGCACAATGGATTTACTTTTTTTTAATTCTGGGTAATGTTAGCCACTATAATAATCCTGTTTTCTTAAGAATGACCTGCAGGATAGTACAAACCACAGAACTCACTAATTTATAGTACAAAGAAAGACAAAATACAGGAGATAATCCACCTTGTTGGAGGCAATTTAAATTGGAAATGGAAGTCTGGGAAGTCGTGATCACATGCTTACTTAAAGCTCCCATATAAGAATGAAATAGACAATTTCCTAAGACTTTAAATGATAGCACTGCTTTTCTTAACATATCAGAGAATGATTATTCAGTTCTTTAACATGATGCTCAAAGCCATGGAAGTGATCATCTCTGTTTCTTATACAAAAATTCACTCCAGCTGAGTTGAAGTCTCACAAGTTTCAGCTCGCCCATTCTTTTATATCATCCTTCCTGAAATCTCTAACCATTCTTGGAAGGCTGAAGTATTCACTAGTTATTGTCCATGTCTCATTTTCTCCCCATGTGCTGATTCTGACTCATTGGAAAAAAAAATTCTTGGAAAAGATTAACCTTTTAGGATTTCCTTCTTCACCCCAAAAAGAAGATAAAATCTGAGTTTATAATGAAAAGGTTAAATCTTACAATAAAAGTTTATCAGAACTTAGATCTAACAGTTTAACATCTAGGTTCCCATAAAAGAAAAATGCACGTGCAAATCCTACTTCTGAATCAGAAATCAAAGAATTAAACTGATCTTTTAAGTGTCAATTGAGGACCCAAACAACAGATTTACTGCCTTTTCTGATTACTCTTACCTCTCCCTTCCTTACTCAAACTTTTTTTGCCCCTCCCCTAACTTTTTTGCCCCTGATAACAGGCTGAGAGAGTTGGAGTTGTTCAGCCTGGAAAAGAGAAGGCTCTGGGGAGACCTTATAGTCGCCTTCCAGTACCTAAAGAGGGCCAGGAAGAAAGCTGGGGAGGGGCTGTTTGCAAGGGCATGTAGCGATAAGATGAGGATCAATGGTTTTAAACTAGAGCAGGGTGGGTTTAGGTTAGACATTAGGAAGAAGTTGTTTACAATGAGGGTGGTGAGACACTGGAACAGGTTGCCCAGAGAGGTGGTGGAGGCCCCATCCCTGGAGACATTCAAGGCCAGGCTGATGAGGCTCTGAGCAACCTGATCGAGTTAAAGATGTCCCTGCTCACTGCAGGGGGGTTGGACTAGATGACCTTTAGAGGTCTCGTCCAACCCAACACATCCTATGATTCTATGATTGTAACTGACTCCCAAGGGTTAATTCTTACAAAAGGAAGAAACTGTATCATATTCTGGTTCATTTTTGGTGAAGGTATGCTTTGTAAATAGAAAGGGGAACCAGCATTAATGTCATCCTTTGCAACCGACTTTCCACAATGCTCCCTTTTGAGTAATACAATTACTTCAGAATCCTAGATCCTTTAATGATGTGAAAGAATTAGTGTGTACAGAAGAAAGCAACATATAACCGTATTATAATCCAGGCTTCTGTAAAAAAGGTAGAGACATACACACCGTCACTCTCATTTGCAAGTTGTACATTGGCCCCTAAGCTTTTTTTGAAGTGCTGATTGTTAAAACAATTTAAAAAATCTAAATAAACAAACAGAAAACCCAAAATGACAGCACTGCAACAACAAATATTTCTTACCTAGTGGAAGAATTACTTTAAGACATATTTATTTATTTATACATAACCATTTATAACAAGCTGGTTCAATTATAACAATTCCAAAATTGTTACAAACCAGTATCTTAATTTTCCAACAGGAGAATTCAAGGTTTAGGATTGTCAGTCATAAGAAGCTTTTTTCAGGTTTAATTTATCTCACACGACTGTGATAAACTGAGTAAAAAAACAGTTTTAAAATATATATTATTTTAAAAATCAGTATGAGAAAACCTCAATTACATCATTCTGAAGATAAATCTCTGCTGTCCACCATAGGATGCCTCATCAAGCATAATCCATCTCTATTCCTGCATCCAAGAAAATTTTGCTTGCTTGCCAGATCTGTCTGACACATCTGTGTGATCTTAAGCAATTCGCTATCACTATTTATCTTCCCACTTTCATAAATGCAACTCTTGAATTTTTTCATAGCAACAGAGTGAACCAAAGCAAGGCACTTGCACATACTTCTCTTTATATCTTGAAGCCCTCTGTCTTCCTCACTAGTCTTAATATTTATCTCATTTCTGGAGCTCATGAATAAAATTTTATAATATACAGAATAAATTAATAGTTTTCTCCCTTTGAATATGTATGCATGTGCTTCATTAATGTCAGAATATATTTTAAATGATTTATCAAACTGACTGGTATACCATATGACATTAACATAAACTGACATCCTCAAACCAAGACATCATGATATCGTATCATGACAGTGCAGCTAAAGATCAGGAGAATTAACTTGAGCGCTAATGGTTTATTTTAAATGAAGACACCTGGTACGGTTCACTAATTTGGTCATATTATTATATTCCCCATGTCTTCAATGAAAAAAAAAAAAGCAAAAAAAAAAGCAAAACAGTTACTTCAATAGCAAAGGTTTGGGGGTTGGGTTTTTTTCCCTTTTTAAATGGATATGCCAAAAGTTGTAGATGTGTTTTTACAGTAGGATTTCTAGTTCATGTATTTGTATATGTGTTTCCCAGCTAAAAGATTGGATTAAGGCTGTCCACATACACTTGATCTGGCACTTTCTAAATTTTAAGTTGCCGGTTTCTTTAAATGACTAAGAGTCTCTTAAAGACAATCACGCGTTGAAATGACACAGCACTGCTACTTTACCCAGTATGCAGAGGAATGTGTCGTATTCGTATCACTGAATGTTCTCCATTTAAAAACACAGAATGGCCAAATGCATTTCTGCCATGAAGATACTAATTTTCTCTGGGGCTTTTCTTAAACAATATTATTGCATCTTCTTGTTTCATAATAATTTACTAAGCTTGATGAAATCTCTCTGATGTACAGCAATGCTTTTACTTCCGTTCTGCACCTAGAGAGCCATACTGCAGAAACTTAGACAAGATACACACTAATTTTGCATGCCTAATTTGAAAAATCCAGGATCTGACCTGCTACCATCCCAACACATAAGTTTATTCATGTTGTTGTCTTGAATATCATGCTAAAAGCAAGCACATGCCCAACATTATAAACATACACATAAAACAATACATCATTCCCAGTTCCTTACTGCCACCCCCTTTGGGAGACTGTTTTAAATTTCCAATGCTGAGTCTTATTCAGGTTTGAAACAGGTTGAAACCGCTTGCCAGTTCCCTCCAGATCTTGTCTGCCTTAAAGAAGGATGGGAAGTTCTGTTAGTCGTGAAGGGGCCAGTTGTTCACAGCCTCCTCTGATGGAAAGACAGGCTGGGCACAGCTTGTGTTCACAGCCGGCTCCATACGTCCTGCCTTCTGCTGCTGCTACACAGCTTTTTACATTTTACACATGTAAATGCAAGGATATAAGAGCGCAACTTCCTGCAATACATGACAGTGTTCATATTTCCAGTTATCAGATCCCTCAAAGTCTTGCCTCACAGCTAGCAATTTACTAGGACTTCCTCAGGAAATGGAGGAGCAAAGTACTTTGTTAGGTCCATCAAAAGGAAGAGATAATTGCTAAATCTCTGTTGCATAACCCACATCTTGGTGCATGCACAATTCATGGCCCTCCGTGGGACAAAAATCAGTACTGAGTTGTGTCTCCTGAGCTGCGCTTGGAAGGACTATCCAGCCCTAGAACAAATACTACACACTCCCTTCGAGACTCAGGAGTGCCACCGTTACCTGAATGCTTATCCAGTCAGCCAGCAGAAAAAACTTCTTACTCTCAGAATTGTGCAGTACCAGCTCTCAAGCCGCCTGCACAGCTCAAATCAGGGCACAGTATGAAACCTTTTGGAGATACTGGCATTCTGGTCACTGTGAAAGTGACACAATATCTTCATGTATTTGGTCTACAAGGCAACATTTTAGTAGCTGGGGTGGACTGCAGGGTGGCTCCAACCGACCCATGGCTGAGCCCCTTGGCCAAGGTGGTGCCGCCTCTAAGAAAATTTATTTAAGACATGGTAAAAAATGCTGCACAACAGTTGAGAGAGAAGAGTAAGAAATATGTGTAAGACCCCTGCAGACACCAGCATCAGTGAAGGAGGCGAGTTGGTGGGAGATGCTTCCCCTGCAGCCCACGGGAGAGACCTCAGTGGAAGTGGTGTTTCCCCGCAGCCCACAGACAGCCCATGCTGGAGCAAGTTTATCCTGAAGAAACTAAGCCTCGTGGACAACCCATGTTAGAGCAGACTGTGACAGACTGTATCCCATGGGGAGTACCCACTCTGGAGCATGGGAAGAGTGTAAGGAGGAAGGAGAGGCAGAGAGGAGCTGTTACGGACTGATCCCAGCTCCCATTCCCCATCCCCCTGCGTGCTCAGAGGGAGGAGGTAGAGGAGTTGGGAATGAAGGAGTGCAAAAAAGCAGGAGGGTGAAGGGAAGGTGATTTGGGTATTTTGTCTTTGTTTCTCACCATCCAACCCTAATTGGCAATAAATTAAATTAATTTTTCCAAGTCTAGTCCATTTCCCCTGTGATAGTAATTAGTAACTGATCTCCCTGTCTTTATCTCAACCCATGAGCTTCTCATCTTATTTTCTCCCCATCCTGCTGACGAGAAGGAGTGAGAGAGCGGCTCTGTGGGCATCTGGCAGGCAGCCAAGGTCAACCCACCACATGTAGAGGGATTTGTCGCCATGAAGAAGCAGAAGAGTCAGACAGAAGGATTATGTTTCATTGACAGATAAATTATAAGGAAAAAATATAACCTGTTTACTTAAAATTGCAGATTGTAGAAGAAACAAACAAAAAAGAAAATGTGAAAATTCATGTTACAATTTCTCCTTAGCCATGCCACCTTCTAAGCAAGTGTATGAGGCTTTCTAATTTGCCTCTACAGTTCACACCTGCCATGAACTTTATCTTTTCTGCTCCTGCTTTCATATATGGCTTGATATTTTCTAGCACATGATGTAAACCCTCTTTTCCTATTTCCTCGACTCTTGTGACCAGACAGTAGAGTCTTAAATGATAGCCTGGCAGCAAAGTTATTTTTCTTGCCTTTCTTTGGGTTTAAGGGTTGACTTAGCCCTCTTCTACCTCGGTTAACAGATTCCTGGCTCTAAGATTTTTCTACCTGATAAAATGAATTCTCAGCTTTACAGTCATTAACTTCTATAACCTTTTAACAGAAGAATTAAAACTTGGTATCAACAACTTCAGAAAGAATTTTTATCCCAGATTCTAGGTAAGACCTCAAGACAGAGATCTACATTTCAGTATGTTAGTGAACTGTCTCAGACAAGGCCTCGAAAATGTGAGAAGGTCCCATTGCCCTTTTTTTCATTTACATTAGCAGTAAATGAATTATGGAATTAGTGTCTTGAGAAAATAGATGCAGCCGGAGACGCTGTTATGCCGCTAGTGTCTTGCTGTAAAGTCTCTGCAGATTAACATTTTGTAGACTTTTTTTCCTTCCGATGCTATTGTATCATTCTAGTTCTCATTTATTGTGTAATTCCTTTCAGTCTTCATTTTCTTAGTATAAACTGGGGTAATACTGCCTCACAGGAATATTTTGAGGATCATATTCTTAATAACAGTAAAAATGCTTTGAAGGAATGAATATATTTTCTATTTGTTGCAACTCTTCTCAGCTTTAAAATCATTCATTTTCACCACTCTCTATGTCAAAGAGCAAGTTACGGGTGTAACCCCAATTGTTACTGTTGTATACTGCATATAGTATAGGCCTTTTCAATAAATTCTGCACGTTTTGTATGTTATATGGTTAAGTACAGAAGGATGATTCCTCTTTCAGACAGAGTTCCTGTTTACCCTCCCTTTAGTAACTGGAGGAAACAGTTCACATATGATTCCTTCAATTTCTTTGGTCTATTTTTCCCATCAGCGGTAGGGATAGTAACAAACCTTAGCTTTGACCTGAACTTCTGCGTGCTCAAATTATAGTCAGCTGTCCACTCTTCTCAGAGCTAGTCTAACTGAAGACTCAAACACTGAAAACACTCAGTTACTTTTTGTAAACTTATTTATACCTAACAGCACTGAAGTACTAAAAGGCTACTTGTTAGTACAACTGCTAGCATGACATACCCATCATACTGGTACAACTGAGAGGGGAAAAAAACCCACTGCCTTATAAAACTTAGGCCACATCTAAGGCAATACATATTGCTCTAGTTAGAGCAACTAGTTTCTATAGTGAGAAAACTGCATTACTGCAGTACGCAAGAGGCACAATGTTCAAGGTTTTGACCAAGTATAATAGTTATACTAGAGTAACACATACTGGTTTGTTAAAATTGATGGGTAAGAGTAGCCTTCTTGTAGCTGGGGGGAAGCTTCAAACATCTGCATTTGTAAACGTCTGTAGTGTAAACTATGTCATGTTGGGATATCAGTAGGGGAGGCTTGTGACTGAAATAGCTGCAAAAACAAAAGCTCCACATGTAAATACAGTGTTATACATAGTGGAATATGCCACTTTATGCCTCTTAACTTCCAGTGAATTATAAAGTATGTGACACGTTATGAAGAATGGGCATTTTACGCATAAGGTCACATAACAATAATGCTTATCAAACGAAAAGCAGGTTCCCAGTAACACATGGTCACAGAGGAGGGCCTACAGCACAGAAAATGCCTCACGGTTGGAGTTCATTAAGCAAAGGTGCATATTCCCCGATGGCTGCCTAATACCATGCCTTTTGCTGTGACAGTCCACCTGCCATGTGTATCTGGCCAACGGTCTACCAACCAAGCCAGCTGGCCAGACAGCTGAATTTGGGAGGACTGATCAGGAAGGAGACCACTAGAAGTTCATGGTACACCAGCATGCAAACAGAAGAAGCAGGAAAGGGGTTAAATGAACAAGGCCTATACGATATTACTCTTGCAAAACCTGAAAGAGGCAATATACCCTAGAAATAGTATAACAGTTCTCTAAACCAAACTTATGACGGCTTAAGTCTACATGTAGGAGTTGACATTTTTTGATTGTTCAAGAGAGTGAAGTAACTTTAAAAAACGTTAAGAAGAAGAAAGTTAAGAAATTTCAAACTTAGATTTTTAGAGGTATTTTGCAAGTGGACAGTAGAAAGAGTCTTTGAAAGACTGGATAGTTTCTTTCCCACACATCATTGGCCCTCTTCTTCTAGTAGAGCTTCCTAATGAAAAAAAAAATACAGTTGCATTGACTCTATATACTTTTTCATTCCCTATTTCCTTCTGCATTAACTTTTGAAATCGGATAGCAAGTTCAACCAAGTCTACCAAAAGTGCCGGGCGTCTGAAAATATAAAGACTGTGGTTATAAACAGAGATATAAATGAATGCCGCTGGTACCTGGTATCATCTGGTATCCAGCAAAGTCAAATCAGCCTTCTCATGCCTTACTCCTCCCTTGTCCCACAGAATAGCACAGTTAGTGGACATGAAAAAGAACCTGAGGCGTTGAAGAGTGGGAAAGGTTAGGGAACATAACAGAGATTCAGATACTGGTATATAGGATACAAGTTTGCAGAAGTAAAGATCTTAGTTAGCTGTTCCCAGAACACTTATTTGTTTTTCTTCTTTCAAGTACTTGGAGACGGCCTGGTACAGCATAAACCTGCAACAAAGGTAACTAGTCTCACCCTGTAAACAAGAAAACGTAACTACTAGCTGGTGTGCTTATGGCTGGGTATGCTGGGGTCATCACGTTGTCTTTTCTGAAAAAATAGCCAATTCTGTTTCTATATTCAAAGTCTGAATGATTTTATAACCAAAGTGCTCTTTTGAAATAAGATACTGATTTTCAAAGTGATGGGTGAGAATCGAAATAATTTGTATCCCATCTTGGATGCTGCTACTGACTCCGTATACTTTTCTGGGTAATTGAAGCACTCAGTACCTAAAGGAAAAATGGTGGCAAGTGGAAACAAAGTTTGAAGATGCTGCCGTTGCTCAGCGATGGTTTGCCACCCACATTGGAACTGCTCTGGTGTACAGGACCAGGAAACAAAATCACAGCTTCATGTGAGGTATTAGCAGGCTGCTTACAGCAATGATTATCACGTGCAAACCAAGTAGACTCAGTAAAGCTTGGGGATTAAAATATGTTGAAACTATTTTTATTTAGCTGACTGTTGCTGCTGACCTTTCTTCAGCTTCTCTTCATTCCTTTGATCTTGGCCAAAGCCTAGATATGCCAATGACTTATTTTTTTAATTTTTAATTTATGAGCTAATTTTCAACTAAAATTAGAACTAGAAAGTAAACTTAGAATACTTAACAAAATCAGATAATTATTAATATCATCACTTCAAAAAGTAAGACCATTTAAAAACAAATAATACCAGAGCCTCAATGTGAGAGTTAATATACTAGAAAGATATTCGTCCATTTATAAAAGCTTCACTAATGTTACCTACCTATCTAGAATCAGGATTTACTGTTTTTAGCTCCATCCTCAAGTACTGCACCAAACAGCCTGCTAGTTGAAATATAGGCTACTTCAAACATAAATCTTTACAGGGACTTGTTCATTTCACCTGGGTATTTACAGTATTTATTTTGGCTTTAAAAAGTTGTAGACTAATTGAATACACACGTATGACAGACAGCTAAAACCAGAACTTAGTTGAAGTCATTGTTAAAACAGTTACCACTTCCTGCCATCAGCAACAAAGAAGGCTTTACTAGATTCACAAATTAAAATAGCAAGAACTCTGTCTTTGGTATGTCTAGCCTCTTGGCTTTCAAAGTGTGTCACCCTCCTCCTTGCCCCACCCCAAAAAAAGCCAAAAAAGCCCAAACCAAAAACCAAAAACCAACCAAAGAAACAACCCAAAACCCCAAACAGCCCACAGACCTATAACTATCAGGTTCCTAATATGGACATGGGCTAAAGCTACAAAATTTAATAATTACAGTAACCTGTAATTGCACCTTCAGGAGCAGAACAATCTGAGATTGTTGAAAATAGAATGGGAAGAACTGAAAGCATAGGTCAAAGATAAATAAAGTCATAACAAAGAAAGGCCATCTACATTCTATTCATATCAGAAAATGTCCTTCCTTTTCCAGACACAACAGAACTATGGGAAATTAAAGACCGGCAGTATCACCACAGCATGAAGGTATCAAAGGCAATTTAGAGAAAACAATCTACTTCTTTCATTACTGGAGTCTAAAATATGACTAAACAAATGAAAAATGTAGAATTGACTGCATGACAAGCTCCTCTTCTTCCCAATAGAAAAGTTCCTTCTTTATTTTAAAAATCCTCTGAAAGAATTGTATCATATGTATATGATCATTCTGACTTGAAAGAAAAAAGGCTATAAAAATGGTATGTTAACAAGAAAACAGCCATGTTTAAAACTATCATCTGACAATTTGTGTCAGACTATTTGTGGCTTGAAGGATCATTACTGTAAGTGTCTTCTTTAACTCTGGATACTAGATATATTATTTTTATTCACAAACACATAAGTGCTTCCTGTGATTAAGTAAGTCTCCAGGAATTAATTTCTTTCTTCTACTCCAGAAAATAGTCTAAAGCAGTCTACTGTTGTCTCTGCAAGAAATAGTCGCAGGTTTGTCTTCATCTTGAAAACACCAAGGGTTATTGCCTAAGAAAAAATAAAACGTTTACTTCAAACGTTTACACTTTCTCTAGCTAAACATTGAGAAGATAACATTAACAGACACTATGCTTATAAGGCAGGCAAGGTCTACGCCCTGCAGCTGCTTTTGGAGAGAATTAATGCCTCCAACAAATGAAGGGCAATCTAAACAGACCAAACAAAATCATAGTCTAGAGAAAATTGTGAACTTTTCTCAGCAGTCCTGATGGATGTTAACTTTAAAGCCTCATTATAACCATTTAAATGCCACTATTTTAACTAATTCTTCGATCTTTTCAGCAAAACATTCAGCAATGTTTCTGTTCAGATGTTCAAATCACGTCCAGATACTCTGTCCAGACAAGGCAGAAATTTGTAAGAAGTTTATTTAATTGTACTATGAGGTGTAACTAAAGTCTTGAATCATACTTGCCCAATTATCAGTTTGTTCCTCAATTTAATTAAACTCATATAGTTAAGAAAATTTATGTATACACTTGTACCAATTGAAGCTGTTATATTTGGTTTAACTTGAAAGTAATTTAATTTACACTGATGTACTTACATATTTTTAAGGGATTGCATAAATAATTTAAGAAATTTATAAATAAATTATTAGAAAACCTATGCTTAGTTGGTCAAAGTTAGTAAATTTATTTAACTAGCTGCTAGGGTTTTTTTTATTCCATAAATCCAGTTTCCATGCACTGCAGTTAACAAATCCCCCTGCATTTTAAGTATCTAAAGATTAATGACATTTAAAGCCAACAAAACTTTGTATCTTACTATGATGTAAGTAGCTACACACAAAATTGTTTTGAAATAACTACTCCTGATCAGCTGCATGTGAAGACAAACCTAAGCAAGTAGCAGATTTAAACTCAACTGATTTCTAACAAGAGTACTCTGAAAATGGCACACAGGCTAAACAGATAAAAAATTTAGAGTAACTTTTTTTCTCCTAGAACTGCATCTTTTTCTCTTATTTATCTTTTAGCAATGTCTAGAAAATAAGTGACTTTTTTGCCACCTTTGTTTTCTTCTAAATCTTTATCTTCCCAATCTTTAGCATTGTGCAGCTGGCTGGCTGATGAGGCCCAACTAGGAGAAGAAGGGCTTTCTGGGTGTGGTAAATAAAAGAACTAGGAGGAGTGCAGAAGGCAGCAAGAAAGATGTAGCGTTTAAGTGACAGGATAATGACTAGCTTACCTGTATAAATTGCTATTGACGGCTTCTTAGAGAATGCAAAATGAAATGGAGTAACCGTAGGGGTAAAAAATGAATGAAAAGCGGGCCAACTAGGCTATGCCTGCTGCATGTGACATCTACTGAGGAGAAAGAAATTCTTTGTTGTTGTGTTATACCTAGTATTGTGGTCTTTGAGCTCTTCAGGACATACTTTAGAATTAATTGAAGAGTAGAAGGAGAAAAATCAAAGTACTGAGTGTGGTGGTGGGAGTTGTTTAGAAAGAAGATTAGAAAAATGGAAGAAAACAGTAAATAACCTAGCACATAGTTAAAGGTTAAGGATATTTCTTGTGTCTATCTTGCCTCACTAAAGAATCCTAGATACAGTATGTAAGGCTTCACTACTTCAAAATGGAAAAAGCTTCTTTGTTCAGAAGAGCTTCTAAATGTTAAGAACAGTGATACATCTTTTCTTAACATAAGATACTGTGATAAACATGAACCACTACCACTGTTAAAAAGATGTGTTTAGGTAAATAACCTGAAAACATAGACATTGAAATGGATTGTGCTAATTGCGTAACAGTGCAATTGCATAACCGGGATCATGTATTATGTTTTGTCTACAAGCATAAATCCAAGTCGGGAACAGCCAGGGGGCTAGGGGTAGGGTGAATCAGTGACACCTTAGGCACAATAAATACGCTCTCACACACTTTGGAAGCATGCAAAGATGCCAGAAACCTGTAATACAGTTTCAGAAAAAGACAGGTTATTCCCATGGGTGATAGCTTTTCTGTAATAACAGAAAAGCTGTCCAGCTGCCCTTAAAATGTCTTGTGTCACAGGTATTTTTCTCGATACAGACTAAAAGCTACATGTAACAGAAGTCAGTATTACTTATGGTGTGAAATGCTGCTAAGATAGGAATGTCATGCATACTTTACTAAGCCAGAAGGAATTGGTTAAAGGTATAATACAAACCAGTTCAGCTGTGAAAGAAAAATCTTTCTCTAGCAGGGATGAGGAGAAAGATCTCCAGATACTGCTGCAGCAACTTCTAACCACTCTAAGTTCCTGCATGTGCAGCTGTGTTGTGACCTAGTTCAGCAAGTATCATAGGATGGTTTAGGTTGGAAGAGACCTTAAAGACCATCTAGTTCCAATCCCCCTGCCCTGGGCAGGGACACCTCCCACTAGATCAGGTTGTGCAAAGCCCCATCCAGCCTGTCTTGAACACGTCCAGGAATGGGGCATACACAACTTCTTTGGGCAACCTGTTATACTGCATCAGCGCCCTCATAGTGAAAAATTTCTTCCTAATATCTAATCTAAATGTACCTTCTTCCAGTTTGAAACCATTACGCATCATCCTGTCCCTACGGGCCCTTGTAAAATGTCCCTCTCTGGCTTTCTTCAAGGCCCCCTTCAGATGCTGGAAGGCCACCATAATGTCTCAACAGAGCCTTCTCTTCTCCAGGCTGAACAGCCACAACTCTTTCAGCCTGTCCTCGTAGGAGAGGTGCTCCAGCCCTCTGATCACCTTTGTGGCCCTCTTCTGGACCCCCTCCACGCCCTTCTTGTGCTAGGAACTCCAAAGCTGGACGCACTACTCCAGGTAGGGTCTCACCAGAGTGGAGCAGAGGACAAGAATCACCTCCCTCAACCTGCTGGTGCTGATTCTTTTGATGCAGCCCAGGATACGGTTTTTGAGTGGGCCTAGTTTTTGGCTGCCATGGTAGACAAGACGATAGGATCACAGCAGCTCTAACTCCAGTTAATTGAAACCACTGGGAAACCATACCTTCAAAGGGCATTTCCAACGCAGCTGAAAAACTCTACCAAAAGCATCTAAGTGAAGGAAACTGAGGAAGCCAAGAAGGCTATTAAGTAAAATATACCTAAAAAGGTAGACTTCTTCCAAGTGTTGTAATTAGGAGTTCAATTCATATCCTACTTGAAACAGAAATTTATTCTGCTTGAATCTTAAGCCTGCCTCATGTTGCAGTGACTCCAAGCAAGGTTACTGAATGTGAGGCACCTTCATTTCTCAAACACAAATGAAAGCGCATGTGCTGGGGAACAGCACTTTGGGACATATTTAGAAGACTTAGGGAATGGAGGCTATCTTTTGGGTCTAGGCCAGTGTTTTAACTGCTGTGTTCAGGAAACAAACCAATTCATACTAGTGAGCACACAGGCAAGCATATTTGCGACAGACAGGAGGCAGGAAGACATCTCACACCTCTAACTAAATCATGCAAGTGTAAAAAAAAAGCTAAGGACTGATCCTCATTGGAAAGGAGGCAGGTTTAATATAAAAACTACTGGTATTGAAGTGCTGGGGGGGGGGAAGAGTGTTTATAGCAGACCACCTGATAGTAATGGATTATGGTAAAGTTTGCACATAAATGCCTTTCTGGCAAAAAGGTGTTCATAGCAGGTGCAAGTATGTGTGTATCACTTAATTAACCTGAAACAGTCTCCAGAATCTGCTAGCAGCCACAAGGCAGCTCTCCAAGGACATGTGACATGCTGCGCTGCATGTAACTGTGAACAGGATAAAAGTGCTGTGGGTCTGCAAATG
Organism: Chroicocephalus ridibundus; assembly: GCF_963924245.1. Lineage (NCBI taxonomy): Eukaryota > Metazoa > Chordata > Aves > Charadriiformes > Laridae > Chroicocephalus > Chroicocephalus ridibundus. The sequence continues at coordinate 28,538,939 of NC_086316.1, forward strand.
GAATCATATATGACAACAATCTTATAATCTTGATAGTACTGTTTGTAAAATTCTTTAGCACTGACTCTGATTATTAATTTATGCTAATGTTCACTCTGTCATATGTTCACAGTTAGTTTTGATAGCTAAAATAAGCTACTACAAATATACTTAGTATAAGTACGGTCATACCTTTCTACTTTGTAGATAATCTTGCAGAACATGAGCATCTTCTTAATGAAGCAGAGGCCCTAAACATTTGGAAGAATGCCAGGAAATTGTGCTCATATTTAAAATGTCAGAAGATCTGGGGCCAAAACCTGCAAAGGAAGCTGTGTATGTGCAATGTGATCAATATTTAAATGTAGAAACTGTCACAACAGTAACTCTAACCATGCAAAAGTCAAAGTAGTAGTTGCCATGTGAAATGGAATACATGGACGTTCTCCCTCAGTTCTTTTCCTGAAAGAATAGGTAGTTTTTGTTAATTTCTGTACTAATGGCTAAACCAACTTATTGGACTTATGGGGATACTATTTTATTTTCATTTGCTAACAAAAGTTGATTATTATTGTTGATGTTACTACAGGTTAAAAATCAACACTTCTCATGAAAATTAAATCATGCAAATGACTCAAAGCAGCAGCCTGGAAAGGTATTTTCTAGCAGAATAAAACTATTTTCTATACATGATGTTTTACAGAGGGGTAGGAAGGACAAGAAACAAAGAAAAGAGAAGGATGACAGTCGCTGTATCTCTGTGAATAATCAGGAACTTGAAGAGAGGGAGTGGATAGCAAAAATAGAGGAATTTGACTAACATCTGCCCTCTTTATTGATGTTTAGCTTTTTGGATGGTTAGTGAGAATTGAGTGCATTCTGTAGCTAAGCAACTGGAATTGTTGGAATATATTTAATTTATTTTCCTCCATCTCCTTTCTTCCCTGACCATTTTTTATACATCTCCAAATAAATAAAGTGTAGCAGTTTGTGAGAGAAATTCTGTAAACAGAAAGGTGTTGTGGTTTGGGTTGGACTGGCCTAAAATGAATGACAGATGCTCTGTGATCACATTCTGTGATTCTGTGATACTCTCTAACTTCTCTCCCAAGTGAGAGACGAATGAGAAAGAGATGAGTTGAAAAGAAAATTAAACTACTTTAATGAAATATTAATAATGAAATTATTAATGAAATAAAAAATAATAAAAAGAAAAGATAATAATAAGAAAATAATGAAATATATACAATATACACAAAGCTCTATCGAGCTCCCAGGATGATGTCACCAACAGGCACTGGGAAAGTCCCAGACTGGACTCAGCAACAGATGGGAACTGGATTCCAGATCTGGACTCAGGAATGCGCGGATCAGGATCAAAGGCAGGCAAACAGACAGAGTCGTCCTCGGACACTGGCCACTGAAGAAAGAGAGCTGACCCTTTGATCCCTCAGCTTTTATACTGAGCATGGCGCAGATGGGATGGAATACCCTCTTCATCAGTTTTGGGTCACCTGTCCTGTCCCATACTCCCTGCAGGTGCAATCCCTCAACGCCTTTCCGCCTCCAACCCTCCGACAGGGCATATAACAAAGTGAGCTGACCTTGGTTGTTATAGCAACAAGTATAAGTAGGAGCCTCTCTGCATACCATTCCTTGATGTTCATTATAGATATCAGATAGGAGCAGACACTGAAAAATATGACGTTAATTTCAGAGAGTCAGAAGAGCCTTAACTGAAAAGTAAAATTACTGAAAAGCAAATTGGTTCTCTTTTACCTCAAACCAGGATAAGAGATGCTAAATTAATGTATTTCCTCTTATTTGTATTTAGGTGGGGTTGCATTACTAAAGGTTATACTGATTCTGTGGATCATATTGATATGAAATGTGTAAATTTTGTATTTAAATATCTATATTGACCTACTGGAGTTTTGCAACCAGGTCTAAAACCCAATGAAAACAGTTTTGTTACTTACCCATGCAACTCAAATTATTCATCTAAGTCACATCATTTGTACACCTAACACTTAGCATGTATCATAATTCTTATCAACTTAGTCATATCACCTCCTTGCTGCAGGTAACTGCTTTAGTCCACAATTTCTGCACAAGGCCCGTCCCTTCCGGTTGAACAAGGTAGTGGCTTTCTACTGTTTCTTTCCTTAAAATTAACAAAACCCTAACAGTAACAAAAATCCTTCCATTAGGGTCTGAACTATCCTTGGTAATGTTCTAATTACCTTAATTTAAAACAGTTACTTTCATTTTGACACTCTTAAACCTCAGTCCCTTGATCTTAGAGTGCTCTCATCTACCACAATAAAATATTCTCTCTCAAGCTGACTTAGGCAAGCTTAAGTGCTTCAATAAGGAACACAGTGTAATATAACCTTCTCATAAGCTTTGAAGCTTTTCTTGTCTGAGCAATTCCTAGCGCATTTTTTTTAAATCTAGGGGCAAAAACTATTCTCTGCCATCAACCATGGATGACGCCTGAGAGCTGGGCTAGTGTATTCGCCTCATCTGCCCTCTGCTGCTCCTCAGACAGCAAGTCACCGTGCGTGGCGCTCAACCCCACAACCCGCTTGGTGGGCAGAAGGCGCAGCTCCAGGAAACCCCCACATCCCAGCTGAAGGGTGGTGGGTACATTGGCTGCTGAGTGCTGAGGCCACCAGCTTTGCTCACCCTGGAAGAGCAACCATTAGGTAAGCTACAGGCCCGAGAAGTCTCCAGATGACTGACTGTGGCTCAGACGTTGGCTCCTGGCCAACACAACTCTTCAAGCTTCAATTGATTTGACAGTGACTGTAACCACTTTCCTCGAGTATGCCCACAGTGACTCGCTTCCTTCAAGCCTCCCCTCTGTCGATGAGCAAACTGCGTTTTCACGGTGATCCTGACCTCTTTCACTCTTGCGGGGCGCTAAACAAAAACACGTCCCAAGGTCTGCTGCCAGGCTGTCCATCAGCAATGATCCCGCAATCCTCCTTTAGCGTGACAGAGCACAACTGCGTACCCGTTCCTCCGAAATGGGAGAGGCAGGTAAGCTGCTTCCTCTTTCCAAGGCCGTCTTCGGCTGCGGTGTTGCGTTGTTTACAGCATGCTTACATTCAGCCACTACTACTTTCCTTTGCCACTCTAGGAACATTCGGATGCACAAGTTACATGATGTTTTTCTTGTATTTGGGGTTTTTGGGTTGGGTTTGGTTTGGTTGCTTTTTTGTTTGGTTTTTTTTTTCCCGGATAGCGAGCGTGAGGCACGTTAAATAAACGGCTCGCGTTAATCGCTTTGAAAACAGCGGGTGTTGGCCTCTGGAATGGAAGAAGACGACCATCCCCCAGCCAGGGGACAGTCCGGACAGAGACAAGCGTCCCCCCCGCAGCAGCGCGCCCACCCTCCCTGCAGACGCCCCGGTGCCACTTATGACGGCGTAGTTAAGACTAAGAGCGGCGGCCCTGTTTGTCGCCGGGCTGTGACTTCGCACCGAAAAACCCAGGGCAGACACACAAACCCCCATCCCCGCCGCGCTGCGCAGACCGGTACCGCCGGGCTCACGGCCGCGCCGCTCGGGTCATGGCGCCCCGCCGGGCCGAGCCGGGCCGCGCCCTGCGCCTTCGCACAGGGACGGCGGCCGCAGCTACGCCGGCCCCTTTCCTGCGGCCGGGACGGAGAGCGGGCGGCGGCTACCGCCAGCCCCGGCGCGGAGCGCGGCCCGCTCCTCCTTCACCCCCCCCCCCCGCCCCTCAGCGGCCCGGTGGCGCTGGCCGTCGCCCCTAGCCGTGGCTCCTCCTCCTCCTGCCGGTCGGTCCCAGGGCGCAGGGCTGACATCACGCCCGGGGTTTCCATCCGACGGAGGGAGGGGGAGGCTGAGCGGAGCGGCAGCGTGATGGCGGCGGTCGGCAGGACTTAAGCGGCGGTGGCGGAGCGGAGCGGCGACCAGCCCGGTTCTCCCTGCGCCCCTCCCTACCCGGTTCGGGGCCCTCATTGTTCGAACGGAGCCCACCCCACCGCGCGGGGCTGCGAGGAGCCGGCGGCCAGCGGGAGGAGCGGCGGCCCAGGCCCCGCCGCGGCCGCAGGAGCAGCCCCCGACCCTGGGCTGCGGCAGGGAGCTCCCCGTGGCGCGTAGCGCAGTCGCGGGCCGGGGCGGCCCTGGGAAGGCCGGGCCGGGCCGGGCGCACGCAGGTAGGCAGAGGCCCGCCATGGCTCCTCTCCCTTTCGCCGGCCGGGAGTTGTGTGGCTTCCGAAGATGGAAGGAGGGGGCGGGCGGTGCTGAGGAGATGGGGCCTGCGGCCCGCTGTCGGCCGCGAGGAGGGGGGCGCTGGATGCCCGGCGCGGGGCTGGGTTCTCGGGCCCGCTCGGCGTTTTCCGCGGAGGGGGGGAGCTGCGAGGGCCGAGGCGGGCAGCCCGTGGTCGAGCCGCTCTCGCTGGCTCCTGCGGGGGGAGCCAGCGTCGAGCTGCCCGGGAGGCAGGAGAAGGGGCCGTGGCTCTCTTCTGGCCATGGGGGGCGCCGGGGGAAGCGAGCATGGAGGACAGCGGCGGCCTTGGAGACGCTGCCGGGGAGCCTTGGCCGGCAGCGGCGCCTGTGCAGGCCGCGCCGCTAGCGGAGGGCCGTCTCCGGGGGCGGGACGCAGCCCTGGCCCGGGCCCCCCCCGGGGGGGGCCCCGGGAACGGGCAGAGGGAGAGCGGCCGTGGGCGGCCGGCGCTCGAATCGCCGCCGAGCAGGAAGCGGGCGGCAGGGAGCAAGTTTCCCCCTGTTGGAGGTGTTTCCCAGGGTGCGGAGGGTGCCGGGGCCGGAGGCGAGGGGGTGTTTGTCCCCTCCCCGCGGGCGGCGGGGAGCCTGCGGTGGGGCGGCGCGGAGCGCGGCCTCGCTGCCGAGCCGTGGGGAGCCGCCCGGCTCGCCGCCGCCGGGTGCCCGACCTCGCTTGGCGGCCCCTGCGGGGTTGCAGGGCTGCTTGCTATCACTTTCCCCTCCCTCATCGCCTTTGTTTGCTGGCCGGAATGGCTCGGGTGCCTGAGATGGTGCCTGAGCGCAGGGCATTCCTGACCCCCCGAGCGAGGATTTTACCCCCGCCGCCACCCGAGGAGCTCTGGGTTGGGCAGTTGTGCGTTAAGAGGAGAGCACCTCGCGGCAGGCAGCCCCTAATCGCTTTCACACCACTAAATCTGTGAAAGGCGCTGCTCTTTATCTGATTATCAGTGAGTTTATACTTGCAGGCAATTTACTGTGAACCTAAACTTTCTCTACCTGCATCGGATACTGCAGTGATCTGATTTAAGATGCTTTTTTATGTGAAATAATGGCCATTCCATCTGTGGGATCTTGCTGGTTTGATTTAGTGGAGACACTTGTTTTAATCGGGACAGTCTTTATCTTCCTGCCTCTACCCACAACTGGATGTAAGCATTATGTGTGTACGTGGAAGTACTTCCACTACGTTTTGTGCATGAAATACATTTTACTTAGCAGAACATTAATATCTTGGTTTTTACCTACATGTTCAGGTAGGCAATTTTTCTTTAAAATTTTGATCTACTTTGTCCTGAAGTCAGTACTATGGCAGAAGTTAAACCATGGGGTATAGTGCAGACATGCAGTAAACTGTTCTCCTCACCCTACAGTACTAAAAATAACGTAATTTCCGTAACATTTCCTATTCTGCAGCTAGTGGTTCATCAGAATTTTCCATCTTTATAACACCGTCAATGAAAAGTTGCATAAAGAAGCATAATATCCTGTATGCTGGGACCCCACTGCAGTTGAACAAAAAGCTAGACAGTCTTTACTTTCATGCATTTTGTGTATTACATTTAGTTCTTTCATTTTTTTTTAAACTGTAACTACTAAAAAGACCTGTTCTTCTCTTGAGAGGAACTTTTTCTAGTTTTCACAGACATCAGGAAAGATTTTAAATTTTTTTTTTTCAGAGAAGAAAATGGTGATAAAATGATCAGTCATTAAAAGATAACACACAAAAAGCTATTTTACAGTTGAAAATGTGACATCAAAGATGATGCCCCCTTTCAGTGTTAGTGAAAGACCACATTATTCTTGGTATCTTTTTAGTTACAAACTTACTTTAAAATTGTGTCAATGTTTTCCTTTATTATTTTAGGTATTTTGGGAGCAATCTTGAATACCTGCAGAGAACACTAGAGCAAACACATCACCTGGAAAAGATACAGAATACCAAGAAGTGGATTCTTGATATCCACCTTGTAACCTGAGTGGACTTTTATTTATCTTTTAAACTTCTTAAAATTTACAATGAATGGGCACAGTGATGAAGAAAGCATAAGAAACAGTAGTGCAGAGTCAAGGTAAGCAACAGCTCATTTCAGTTATTCTTGACTGTGTATTCTCCTATATTTTGTTTACTAAAACTGCTTTATATTTGAACTTGGTGACAAAGCTTCCTGGTCGGCAAGCAGACCGTAGTTAGGAGGACTAGACGTACTTCCTTACAGGTGCTTAATCTGCTTGTTACATTCACATTGCTTCAGCTAAGAATTGTAGTGATCTTTACTATTTAAGCTTTATTACGTAAGGTGTATTACTAAAACCGCATCAGCATCCAACAGAATAGTATTAGTCTTTTGAGAGGGAAAAAAAAAAAATGTCTGAAGTGTCATAAGTTGAAACATTGGATTAGAATGTTAAAACAAAGCTGCTGTCTATGAAGTGGAAGGCACATATGCATAATATGTGTTGTATAAAACCCTAGCTAGGGTGGAGCAGGATATAGAGTACTTCATGTTTCTTCCTTCTTTGGAGCTGTCAGAGCAGTATAACTGAAAGTGTTAAGTTTGTATTTGTTTTCTGAAGTGAAAGTACAGTTTTCCAGCTGTTTTTTTAATTAAAAAAAAAAATCAGTCCTCTCATGTTGAATGCTTCTGGTATGTGCGGAGTGTTCCCACGTATGGGAGAGACAGATTAGAACTTCCCTGCATCCATACAGAATGACAGCCAATTTGTAGGAGTGGAATTAAGTTCTCTTGCTAGAACACTGCTAAGTTCAAGAAGTCCCTTCTGTGCTAGAAAGCTTAGATTTCTAAAACCAGAAATATGATGAATGCTGAAGGTTTAAGAAGTCAAAGTAAGCTTTCAAATAAAAAGTGGTTTTAGACTTCTCTTCCAAGAGGTGGTTGTGACTGTGCTGTTAGTCTCCCCATCTGTCATTCTGCCTCTCACAGCCTGTTGAACCAGTTAGCTGATTCTGTCAGCTAGAGGGTCATAAAGAAAACTATGTTCTGCAGACTTCATGGAAAGTTCCAGTTGGGTAGAGAGAGATCTAAATTATTGCCTCCAGTGAAGATACGCAAGAAGAATATAATTGCCAGCTGATCAGTCAACACGTGCTGGCCATTAAGCTTGCGTGTAACAATGTGGGAAGAAGGGGAAGAGAGAAGCGTTTAAATGACTTTAGGTGCAAATCACAAGGAAATCTATGAACAGTAAAACTAAAGAAACTTTAATAACTTTTGTGTATTTTTATGTCGAGCTTCCTCTTACATAGAGGAGTGTCCTAGAAGGACGGTAAACTTCCAATCTTGTGAATATACATAATCATTTTTGAAGATTTCTGCTTACAATAAAGTCGGTACTGTTCCAGTTAGCAAACAAATAGGGAGTTTCTTCTAGTAAGGGCAAAAATATTCCTGGTTGTTTAAAAAAAAACAAACTAAAAAAAAGTCTCTTCAGGTAAGAAGAGAAACTTGAACAAATAACGTTGTGTGAGCAAGGCCAGTCTTCTAAACTACAAGACCTCTAACAAGCATAAACTCACCAGGGACAAGTCTGATGATTTTTGTGTGTGAATTTTCTTACTGCTCGAAACAACCCACCTTACTAAAGATATGTGGGAAGACAACTTTGTATCGAACTGTAACTGCCCATAAATATAAGCATATCAAAGTTATTTAAAAGCTGTAGCAATTCATAACCTAAACATAGTGAAGTTCCCAGCAACTTTATTAAAAGTAAATATCAGGAGGTTGTATAATACTCAAAACTTGATACTTACCTGTGAAGTGAGGCCTTGTCCTTCATCTTAAATGTCCCGCTGAGCACATCTGAAAGCTTTAAAAAGTTTTAAAATGCTAAAAACTTTTTTTTTCTAGTTTTGTATCAGTCATTAACCCCATCGCCTAATTCACAGCTTATATTCATGTTTGCCATGTGTTATCATTTTGGCATTTACATTGCCATGTAAATGGAAGGTGAAAGCTTTCCATTTTAAATGATGGAACTCTCTTCAGTGTAGCCTAGTTCCATTATTTAAAATAATTATTGCAAAAGGAGTGTCATCTTTATATGACTTTCACCTGTTGTTTAGTCTTTTTTTTCCCCATCTTTTTTTTTTTTCTTCTTTGTAAGTTTTCAGAACTCTAGATGGCTTTTACTCGGAGGGGAGTTGCCTAGAAAGCTGCAACTGCAGACAGATTAGCTAAGTGTAACTTGGGAAGTGTTCCTGTAGTTAGACTTCAAATCTGGAAATGTGAACTTTACAGAATGGAAGTAAATATCAGTAACAAAATATGTTTACTAAGCTTCTAGTGGTCTCTTTCCATTCAGAATGCTAGGGAGGGAAGTGGAACAAATGAGGAAAGCAATTGAGAATTGCTGCTGGGAATAAATTGCAGACAAGTTCAGATTCTTAATAGTTGGTAGAAAAGAAGAAGACATGAAGGTGAGTACAGTGATAATCTAAACAGCAGCATTGATGATAACTACAAGAAATCTTTGAAAATTTGTGTCACTTTACGAATATGACACTTAACAAATGCAGTAAAACCATTCGTTTCCCTTTGATGACTGGTGAAAACTTCCATGGCTGTCCTTCTGGAGTGATACTCTTGATAACAATTAAATATAGCCTGATGCAGGGGAGCAGCCATCATTACTTTACAAAGTAAGAGAAGCAGTGGATCAGGGCTGGATTTAGAAATATACATAGGCCTCATGCATACTGCGTTGGCTTGTTTTATGGAAACACCATGACTTGAAAAAGTTGTGGAAAGACTGTAGTCTTCTCAGCAGTAGGAGGGGCTGGAAAAGGGACTAATCATAAACCTTCGATTTTATGCACTGCTCAGCATTGTTGTAAGGAATTGTAGCTGTCCTTTACTCCCTCTAACTGGCTGTGAAGGTGAATTATTTCTGAAGTGTGTGAAAGGAATGGCCGATGTGCCATGCTCCTGCACTCCTTTCCAGCATTGCATCTATTCATCTGTCTGGTAGATAAGCAGACAACTTTCCCTTGCTGCAGGTGTTGAGCCTGGAGTTCTGTTTTGCTACAGGTAGAGAAGTGCATCTCTTGTATTTTCATGATTGAATAACTGGACGCAGTGTTTGGATTTTCCTTCCCTGTTTCAGCAAAGTCTGAAACTACAAATCAGTACTAGAACCAAGCATGATGGAAATTGTGGACCAGCATAAACACTATTTCCTAATCCTGTTGCTCGATGTTCTGATTACTGTGTAATAATTACAGTGGAGTCTACTCTCCAGCTTCTTGTTTGCTTGAAATCACTACTCTGGAATATTTTTAAGTAGCTCAAGGTAAGTATCACAGATATTGTTTATCTGGACAGCAAGTGAGTGCAGACACAAAGTCTGTAGCAATACTCTGAGAAGCTGACTGTGGAGTCAAGCAAAGCATCTTTTTGTAGTGTTCTTGAAAGCGTTCTGTTGCAAACTTGAATGTAAGTAAATACATTCTGGTTAGATAGTAATAAGAAAGCTTAATCATCAAGGAAGGGCAGTTATACCTGAACTGCAAGACAAGCTCCAGGTAGAACAGGGACAGCAGAAGTGAAACATTGGTGCTAATTGAATAACAATCTGATTTCCCATCTCTTCGCTCTTCCTATGTTTCCTGCAGAACAAGGTGCAGGACTTTGCAAACCTTCCTTCTCTGTTGGTAAAAAGGGATGTGCTCAGTGCAGCTTAACTGAAAAGTAGCTGGCTGGAATGTATTGTACTCCAGTTTTTGCAGTAAGCAGAAAGCAGCTGCTTACACCAAAGGCTCGTACCATTCTTTACACACTTGAAAGCTGATGTTAATGGGAGATAGTAATTTCACTGGGTTTAATTGCTTTGTGGATTCAGTAGCTTGTGGACTGCAAAAAGTAGTTAAGCAAAGACTTTGTCACCAGGCTTCAATTTACTGTATAAATTCATACCTTTTGTAGGAGGTAAAAAAGATGAATTGGAAGCCACAACTTCTGGTTCTCACTTTCAAGAAATCTAAGTGGGAGTTAACAGAGATTCCCCAAGCATATTTGTAGAATTATTCCCATGCACTGGCTTCTTTTTGTAAGAAATTTAATAGATAATATTAATAAAAATGCGTGTATGTAGCATGAGAGAGCATATACATATGTAGATACATACTCATATGTTAATGCATAGGAATTCTCAGATCAACAAAAGTACCTGAATGGTAAAGGAAACTGCTGGTAGAATTTACTGTGAATGGCTAGTAGATAAAGCAGGCTCTTCACTTCTGGTAGCAGTAATCTTCTCTTTGGTTAGTAAATTGCTGTTTTATCAGGAATAATTTCTTACAGAATTAAGCGTACTGAAGTATGACAGGGTGTCTCGATACAAGTTAAAAGCATCTTTTCACTTCTTTTTGGAAGAGTTCAGATGGAATATGCATCAGAACCAGAGTGTTTTTTGTCTAGAGACCTTTCCAGCTGAAAGAAGAAATTACAAATTCGTGATTCGGCTTTCATTGTGCATGTGGTCTCTAGTTTGGCTTTGGGACTCCTGCTGAGTTTTTCCAGATCCCAGTCTAACCCGGGATCATTTACCTGGCTGGCAAATACCTCTTCCGCGTATTTTAGATTCACCTCCGTCATTCTGAGAGTTTCAAAATTTTATCTGATGCAAGCTTTTCACATTCCTCAAGACAGCAAAGTTTTGTGATACAGGCAGTGTATACACTGGACCTGTCCAGATGTGACCCCTCCAGTGTTTTGATTTTTTTTTTTAATTATATTCCATTTAATACTCTTTTGCTGATGATCCTCAAGGAGTTTCTGGTAAAGACATCATTGTGTTGCCCCTGGAACCAGCTGCATGTCAACAGATGGTCATATCGCACAATAGAGTAGTAGACCCCTGGAGAACCACTGGTGCCTCCTGCCTGTGAAGGATTTCTGGAACTCCTTTGCGCTCTTAAGTTGTGTGACTTGTGGCTCTCAAATAAAGATTTGCAGTGGGGTTCATAGGGTCATGAAAGTTGGCAGATGATCAACGTAGTTTTGAAACCTTTGCTTTGGGGAAAGTTTATAGTAGTGGCAGCAGATATTAGTTTGGACAACTGGAAATACAGTGCATCTCTCTTGAGTTGTTAGCCCGTATCAGGAAAATTCAGTTGAGTTCATGCTTTGTGATAGCCAATGACAGGAAATAACACTTGGTACCCACACCTTTATACTCTTTGTTCCCTCTGCTTTTTAGTGGTGGTGATAAATAAGATAAATCTTCCACCTGCATCTCAATAAAATTAAATAGTTAAGACTTCTTTAAAAATGAAACTAAAAAACTCTTAGATAGCATTTGCCTGAAGAAACTTACTTGTGAACTTTAAATTTTAAGTGTTTGGCATTTAGTGTCTGTTACTTCTGCACATTTTGAATGGGATCTTCATATTCAAATACTTGCCTTCCTTCAACTTCTGGTTTATTTTAAAAACAAGAAAAACCACCCAAAAGCAAACAGTCTGCTGTTATCTCAGATGCTTTTCAAAGACCTTACAGAAAGTAATCTTTTTATTTTTTTAAGTGTGTTGAAATTTATTTTGCTCAAATCTGTACTCTATTTCCTGCTGTTCTTAAAACAGAAGATTAGCCTAATGAATGCACTTGAAATCAGTGGTGAGAAATTATTTGCTCTTGAATCTGTTATTAACCTATACCTTATACAGGAGTCTACGTGCTCCATCACTTCTTTCACAATGTGATTTGTGTAGCTTTTCATCCTAAGGATTTCTCTTCCTGGTGCCTTGTGTCAGTTAGCAGACTTAGTTCCTCATTGTGTGATCCTGTAAGGGGCACCTTGTTTCAAGGGGTAAGCTAGTGAGGCTAAACTTGAGACTACTGAACTGATGACTCTGTGACAGGATACGTGCTTTGAGTCTGTTTCGGTGATCTGTCTTTAAGCCTGTCATCTCCTTAAAGCATTCTCCCATTTCATTTTGTAGGTATTTATTGGGGGGACTGAAAAAAAAAAGTAAAAACAAATGCGAAAAATTATATCCTTTGGTACTTTCATTAAGCTATGTTGCATTTCTTGCAGAGTAGTTTGTAAATAAATACTGCATTTGGGCATAAATTCGTCTTGAATATGTAGGGAGTATATGGAGACAGTGTTTGGAGAAAAAAAAAAAAAGAAAAAAAAAAAAAAAACCCAGACAAATCACTTCAGTGTGTCAAACTTTCATACCAAGTCAGATTTGACATGTGCTGCTGTACAAATGGAACTACTTGACTCAAGGGCTTGGGGTGAGAGAGTTTTCTTGACTGCATATCCTAGAAGGTTCTCTTTATAGCCTTCACAATTCAGTTTGTCAATGTGCATGAAACTATACTTTTTCATGTAGAAATCACATCATGAGAACGTGCTACTAATTTTTAGTATATACTGTTGCATTCCTGCTCCTGCAAGTTATTATTGACAGCTAACTTTGTCATCATTGCTGTGGTTTGTTTGCATGATAGAGATGTAGTCTCACTCTAACAGTACTGAATCATTATTGCTTTATCCATCATGTTTGTTTCTATTTCTGTACTCTTATGATGGTCCACTGTTTTCTACAGTCTTGTGTATTGCTGTCTTTGTTTAGTTTTGGGTTATTGTTCTGTTGTTTGGGTTTTGTGTTTTTGTTTGGGATTTTTTTTTTCCCAGTTGATCAAAGTACAGCGAATGTAAAGTAAGGTTTCTTATTCAGGAACCTCTAAACGGATACTGCTGTTTTCATTTTACTGGTTTATTTATTTATTTTTAATAAGTAATATACATAATTCGCTTGGAGATGGAGGAGGGAAGAAGGCTTTTGTGATATGTCCTTAGAAGAATGTCCTGGTTTGAGGTAAAACAGAACCAGTTTTCTGTTTTGTAATTTTACTTTTTAGCTGGGCCTCTTCTAACTGACTAAAGCCTGAAAGTAACAGCATGTTGTTCAGAAACTGTTCCCTCTCAGAGTGGTAAGACCTGATTATACCAAGGAATGGTGTGCACAGAGGCTCTTGCTTATACCTGTTGCTATAACAACCAAGGTCAGCTAATGTCGCTGCTTGCCCCGTTAGAGGGTCGGAAGCGGAGAAGCGTAGAGGGGTCCCACCTGCAGGGAGGAGCAGATGGGACAGGTGACCCTGAACTGACCAACAGGGTATTCCATCCGATATGCATCATACTCAGTGTAAAAGCTGAGGGATCAAAGGTACAAGGCGCCTCTGGCTCACTTTTTCTTCAATGGCCGACGTCTGAGGGGGACCCTGTCTGTTCATCTGCCTTTGATCCCTATCCGAGCATTCCTGACTCTAATTCCAGAATTCAGCTCCTGTCTGTCGCTGACTCCAGTCTGGGACTTTCCCTGTGTTTGCTGGTGGCGCGATCATCATCCTGAGAGCTGGATACGGTTTTGTATATAGAATCATAGGGTTGGAAGGGACCTCTGGAGATCATCTAGTCCAACCCCCCTGCCAGAGCAGGGTCACCCAGAGCAGGTTGCACAGGAACGCGTCCAGGCAGGTTTTGAATGTCTCCAGAGATGGAGACTCCACCACCTCTCTGGGCAGCCTCTTCCAGTGCTCTGCCACCCTCAAAGTAAAGAAGTTCCTCCTCATGTTTAGGTGGAACTTCCTATGCTCAAGTTTGTGCCCATTACCTCTTGTCCTGTCACTGGGCACCACTGAAAAGAGCCTGGCCCCATCCTCCTGACACCCACCCTTTAAGTATTTATAAGTTTTGATAAGGTCCCCCCTCAGCCATCTTTTTTCCAGACTGAAGAGACCCAAATCCGTCAGCCTTTCTTCATAAGAGAGGTGTTCCAGCCCCTTAATCATCTTGGTAGCCCTTTGCAGCACCCTCTCCAGCAGTTCCCTGTCCTTCTTGAACCGGGGAGCCCAGAACTGGACACAGTACTCTAGATGTGGCCTCACCAGGGCAGAGTAGAGGAGGAGGATGACCTTCCTCAACCTGCTGGCCACACTCTTCTTGATGCACTCCAGGATGCCATTGGCCTTCTTGGCCACGAGGGCACATTGCTGGCTCATGGTCATCCTGTTGTCCACCAGGACTCCCAGGTGTCTTTCCACTGAGCTGCTCTCCAGCAGGTCAGCCCCCAACCTGTACTGGTGCATGGGGTTATTCCTCCCCAGGTGCAGCACCCTACACTTGCCCTTGTATATTGTATACTTTTTCTTTAATTTTTATTATTCTATTATTATTTACTATTTTCTTATTTATTAACATTTTCATTAAAGTGTTCTTTTTCTAAACTCGTAAATCTCCTTATCTCCTTCTCTCCTCTCTGGGGGGGGGGGGGGGGGGGGAGGGCCATCTGTTGTTCTGATTGGCCAATCCAGCCAAAACCACACCAAAGAGGGACTTAAAAAAGCAGGAATTCCATTTTGAGTGATGGAGTTAAGTGCCTAGAAGAGCACAAATGTTCTTCAGCAGTTAATGTTAGCAAATATTGTATTTCTGTACACATTACATTAACAACACCTCTATTATGTAGCTTAACTTGCTTTGCCCTGTTGTTTCTGCCTACATTTCCTATTCTAGATAGTGTTTATGACTTCTGTTGGCATTTGATTTCTTGGAAGTCCGCTCATCAGCGAAGAAGGTAGGGAAAAAAGCAAGTTAGACCGCAAAATAGAGCTGGTTAGAAGAGGAGAGGTTAGCAGTACAGGGCCAGAGCGAAGGGAAGACATAGTGTGCCATGGTGAAATAGGTAAATTTGACAAACACAGATGAATAGTTAACCAAGAATGAAATATTATATGCTGACTGGTTCTCTGGTTATGTTTAAGGTATGTATGACTTTTCTACCAGAAGTGTTGAATTAAGAAGTTGGGCTGCACCCCTGGATTGCCTGCAGAACGACTATCTTGACTGTGTTTGGAAAGAGTGAGGGAAAGACAGGAAGGTCCTAATTTATGCTAGTTGCCTGAAAATAGTGGAGATTTTCTCTTACTTTCCAATTTTAATCAGGCTCTTTTGGAAGAAGGAGAAAAGATGATGCAGATGCACCGGCAAAAGACTCATTAAGTTATACCCAAACCATCTCTCTTACTCTACCTCGTGTCCACAGTGTGGTGGGTGTGGTGTCCACTTTTTCCTTTTGCTGAACTTTTTCCAATAAAAGCATCTTAGCCAAAGGCAATGACCCTGGCCTGTATGAGAAGAGAAAGTGGTGAGAAATAATGCACTTTGCCTCTCCTTTTCTGTAAGGGGAGCTCTGAAGAGCAGGGGACCAGAATTGCTGTTCCTGAGATAATATTTATGTAACAGCATTAGACAGCAGGTGACAGGTAATGGTGACATTATTCCAGTCCTTGGTCGAGGAAATATTTAATGTTCCTTGTATCCTCCCCTAGAGGTAGAATACCAGAATCTCACTAATTAGTAGTGCCCGTTCAGGTAATTAATTTTGTGGAGGTCAGTGGTGCTACTTTGGACGAATGGGCATTACTTATTGCAAGAACAGTTAGTCAAATTATGGACCCTAGCTAGACTACATCAGATAATACTTAAAGGTCTTCATCTAGAGAAGGAATTGCTTATAGACTATGCTGCAAAAGCTGCAGGGAAAATTAAAGAACCCAATAGGTGAAGAGAGTGACAAAGAAAGTGATCACGGGTGTTATGACTACCTCATAGCTATTATCTCCCTGAATTTATGTTTTAACATCTGTATTGCAGAACTTAGGTTCTGTTTCTTCAATGCAAGTAAACTGTCTTGCTATCGGACAGGGGGGTTTGTCTTTTATGTAGCAACTATTTAAAAAGTCAAGTTTTAGTACAGTGTGAAATACTCTCACTTATCATTTGGTGTGCAATGGTAGCTTCCATTGCTTGTTTTTAGAAACTACACATTTTTGTCTTAGATTTTTGTCTCCTTTCCTTTTCCACTTCAAGGAAAAGAAAACCTTTTCTGGGATTCGGCTGATATAAGTTGTGAAAATAAGAGGTTACTTGTCTTCCAGCTCTGGAAAGCTTGTAGACCTCTCAAGCTGATGAGGATTGTTTATGCCTTGTTATAGCTGGCTGTTAGGGTATCCATTTCAGCAGATCAAGAAAATGTCATCTAAGCTACTGGAAGTCTGTATGAAACTTGTGTGTCATGTGATGCTGGTAGGCATTGCAGTGTAATAGGAGTTCTGTATGCTGTTGCCATTTTTCTTAGTCACATTGGCAATGCCATGCTCCATGGGAAGGGAAGAAGGTACTACACCATGTAGCACATCAAGCAGTGGGAAATTTGGCTTGTGGTATGTCATGATGCAGTGTGGAATGTGCATGTACTAAAATTGAAAACTACCAAAACCACCTTTTTCATTTGAAATGTATTTTTTTTTCTAAATTCTGTATTGATTTGCACTATGTTATACTTACGTTTTAGGGCAGCAGTCTTAAGAAATGCTGCCTGTTCACTCCTGCTTGCTTGTTCCACTTCATCCATCCCTTAGCATGTTTACGAAAACAGAGGCTGTTTTAAAAAGCCAGATCTGTTCCCTCTATGGATGGTGCTGGTACCATAGAGGGGATTGGAGAGGGCAGCAGTAACAAGGTCAGAAGTTACTGTTGCAGAACCCTCCCCAGCACGTGAATGTATTGGTGAGGACTTGAGAGTGTTTCAAAGTGTGGTAGCTGCTGCTTCTACTTTTGTTTTAATTGTGTGAAAATTGCCGAACCTCAGAGCAAAGGATAGGAGCAGTTAAGGGGAAATTTTTAAGTTCCTTGTTCCTAAGTTCTCTCTGTCTGTGAGGAGATAATAGATGTAAATTTTCTTCTTGAATGCATGTGTGTGCAAATGTGTGTACCTTTTCTTCAATAATTCTACTTTCACTTTTAGGGTTAGCACCCAGAATACTAGGATTTAATCTGAATTACTGTTTATGTGGAAGGGGTCATAGGTAATCCTGTGAAAGGGATTAGAGATTTATGTTCATTTTTAACAGCCAAGGCTTGCTGGGTGAGGGAGAAAGGAAGACTTCTCTCCCTTATGTTTTTTTAATCCCTTAGTGCAGTGGTCTCCAAAATTTTTGTTCGCACATTGTCAATATTTGAGCATGCACCTCCAATGTAGGTATAGTTCATTTATAAATTATATACATGTACTGCTGTACTAATACCTACATTATAAAACATTCACAAGAAACAGAAATTTTAAAAGGATGAGATAAAGATTAAATAATATTTAAAAATACTTTGTTAATGGCAAAACTCCTTTTTGCACTTACTAAAAAAATTCTTACGAATATTCTTATTTATTAAATTTTGGTTTAACACTTTGTGATACAGTGGTTTGAAGGTATGGGTCTAAGTTCAGTTTATTTTGGTATTTAGTTTCAATAACCAGCATAGCTCAAAAAGATACCTCACAAAGATACGTGGATCCAAATGGAAGAAATGTATTGTTAACTGCACTTACTAAATCATGATACTAATTTTTTCAATCCCATCAACTAATTATGCAAAGGTTTTTCTTAAAATTTGTCTAGTAAATTTCCATCTGCCCTAGAGTCAATCAGTTCTTGCAAATTAACCAGAAGGGATTGCAGATTTGTGTTTTTAACAAATGGGTTCAAAACTCTCTGAAAGATTTTGGACGATTTTTAAACAGGTTAGAAATTTCTGTCTCCAGCTTTCTAACTGTACAGATATGATAGCGTTTATAGGTGACAGACATTGTTTTTGGCAATAAAATCTCATCATGATGGAAACGTTTCTAAATATCTGTTTTCAAAATGCACTCTCCATAGCATGAGTTTCTTTTGAAAAGCAGTTGCTTTCTCATTGTTAAAATGTCACCTTCACCTGGAAGTGATACACTAAGTGCGTTTGTTTATTTTTTTGAAAATATGTGCTAGCATACTAGCTAAGCAGCATACTACTGGGACCACTTGTTTTCACAGAAAAGGTGAGCAAATTTGTAACACTTGTCTATTTTTTTTTTTTTTTTTAACAAACAAACAAAACCCCCAGACTCCATCAAAAACAAATCTTCAAGGTCAACAATGCTTTTAAGCAGTGGACCTCTCTTAGTTCAAAAGATTCTTATGGTCACTCCCCATCTCATTACAAAGTATTGTAAAAATTTTACTACTCAATGGTGGTCTTTTCATAAAACTAACTACATCAGTGACATCTTTTCACTTTTTTGTACACTTCTAGCTCCAGATTGTTTGCTCAAATAGCTTCCCTATAGTTGATGAAGTAGATGAATTTCATATGTGGTGCTGTCTCTATGAGCCTTCCTAGAATCTGGTTTTTATTCCAGTCAAAGCAGCCACTCCATCAGTGGTGACACTTGCACAGTTTTTCTGTAAATTTTCTGTTTTAATGTTGAGAACTTACCATTTTCAGGTACATCTTTCCTTTAGGGGTTCACAAAAAAGTAGTTCTTCGTGTATTTCATCAATGAAACATAATCTAGCAAATACCATAAGTTAGGACGTGTCAGAAGCATCTTTCCTTTCATCCAACCATGGAGCAAACCTCCTACAGTGCATGATTTGTTCTAATACTCGTTTCTTCAGATCTTCACCAGTGTTTTCTATGCATCTTTCAACAGTGCTTGCTAACCAAGAAATGCACTTTAGTTTGTCACTGTTGTTCTCCATGCATAGTTTTAGCCATTTTTACAGCAGCAAGAAGTAAATTCTCCAATAGCATGTGGCATTTTTGTCCCTTGCTCTTAGGTAAACAAACCTCAAAAGAGGCTTCTAAACATTTATCATTAAATTTAGTGAAATTTTGTGAAGTACAGGATTGGGTATTGCATGACTTGAAACATTGCTGGAAAAAAAATAGAGGTTTGTCTTTGTGTTCTGCATGGTTAGTTTTCAAATATCTTTCTGATCGTGATGGTTTCATACTACCATTAGCTAATATCTCAAGGCACAGTGTGCACTTAGGACAACGTTAATTGTTAACAATAGTGGATGTAAATAACATTGCAAATACTTTTGATAATCCGGGGGTTTTTTGTCCAACTTCTTGTCAGATGCAATTAGATTGTAATTGTTTTTTACCTTGCATGTGGCTGATGAAGAGCTTGCACAGGAATAGAAGAGTCAGCTCAGACACTTTCTTGGTGTTCGCTTGCAGTATTAGCATTCTCTTCAGTCCACTGTTTCTTCGCAGGAGTTTTTTAAAACACTTGTCCATTTTGTGAATGTTAGTTTGGTTAAAACTAAGTAATATAATCCATAAATCCATCTAACCGGGCAGAGGCAAACGGCAGTATGTCACGGTGCACAGAAAGGGAATGAAGGAATGCTGCTTGCGTTGCAGTCACCCCTCCACATTGTGGAACACATACTTCCCCCAGGACACTTCATGTACCATATGTGACACAGGACCCGCAGGAATACAGACTAAGTGAGATTGCCTGTGTCAATCCATATGTTAAATGTTTGTGGAGCTGAATTTGTGATTTGATTTGTTGGGGTGTTTTTCTGGGTTGTTGGTTTGTTGTGGTTTTGGTTTTGTTTGGTTGGTTTCTTGTGGGTTTTTTAGATTAAAAATAAATCTAAATAGAAGTTCCAGTATTTTCTTTAGATGCCCCCCATGGGTTCTCTTGTGCATCTCCTGGGTGTGCGCACCCCTCTTTGGAGTCAACTGCCTTTGCCTGCCAGTAGTTTTGTCTTGACAATTAAGTGTGGTGGGGCTAGGAGAGGGGGGAGATGTTTCTCTTTAATGATCACCTTAGGGGTAATGCTGCAGCTAAAAGATTGGCTCCTTACAGGATGGTAAAGCCTCTAGTTAAATTCTGGCATTCCTCACATCAGTTAGCAGAAGTATGGATTGTCTTTCTCACCAGGGAGGCTGGCTTTCAGAGATAGGTTTCTCAGTTAAGTCCTGAGGCAGGGTGACTCTGGGTCCTGCTCATGTGATGATGAGAAGCAGTGGCTCATTGTTAAATTTTGTGTCGGTCAGCACTACATGTGAAACACAGAAATAACAAGCCAAGTACAGATAATGTCCCAGCGATTTTACATCTGCAGAGGCAAAGTGCTGGAAAAGGTTGGTCTCTGGATGCTGAATTGGTATACCAGCAGTTTGCTATGTCATATATGCTGAATAGAAGTTGAAACTGAAAACTACTGCTATAGTAGTTTTCCAGTAAGACTTCATTTTTAGTACTCCACATTTTTTCATTATGGACACTGCTTAAGAGACATAGCTAGAAAACGCCCCAGAAACATTTTACTTTTCTATTTCTTGTGAGATGAAAGGTAGTTTTTTTATTCTTCTCTTTACATAACACTTCTTCCTTTGTTCCCACACAAGTCTTTGCATATTTTGATGGCTTTCTTGGTTTTTAGAAAAAGTTAGATAGGTCTATGTTTTTACTCTATTGCTGCTGCTTTCTTATAAGTATTATTTAAAAAATAAATAAGGTGCTCCTTTATATCAGAAGTCGATTGGTAGTCTCGCAAGCTAGTAGTTTGGTCTGATGCTAGTCTAAAACTGTTTCCCGTGAGAGATTAATAAAACCAAGAAAAACCCCAGTTAGTGATCAAATATATTCTTTCTTTCTGTCTGCCTTGTAGATGTTTGCCTTTAAAAATAATTAAGAAATAAGTATTAGGCTGAAAATTGCCATTCAGTTTCTGTTTGAATAGGTAGCTGGTCCTGTTAGGCAATAGAAGGGGTTTGTGGTGTTGATACAGAAAGGTTTTCTTTTAACTGCTGGCATTTCCAGATAGTTTCTTTGAGAGCAGAGGCAGTGACTTTGGTAGGGGGAATGGCTGAACTAAGTTCCGTGTTCTTCAGCCTTCTCATGATGACACATCTGTTAGTGTAAAATCACTTATAATTAGGTAGTAATAAAAAAATCAGTGTCATAGTTTAAAATTATGATATATTAGTGTTACACATTAAGAAAGAAAATTATCATTAGAAGTGCTAGATCACACTTTTTTTTTTCTAGTGCAGGAAAAGCAAGGACATAAGTCTGCACCCAGAAGCATGGTATTTTGATACCGGCATAAACATGTTCTGGTTTGGATCTTGGAGTGCAGTGACTTAAGTGGTAAAAAGAAAAATACCAATTTTCTCTCTAACTTTGAAAATATTTTTTACACTGAAAACTGAGCAGTTAACCTGTAGCTCTTACTGTATGGTGTGTGATTTGCCTCAGGTTAACAGTAACATCACTGTTACTATTGATTTAAATCCTTTAAATTTCTCAGAGGAGAGTCCTTTGATGTGCAGACTGTTACAGCTGTTGGGGATTTACGTGTCACGAAGTGGTGCTTAGTACTGTCTCACCAATCTGCGATGTGTCTTTATTGCATACGTTTATGCAGAACTTACTAATTTATTGCGTCATTTCCTACCTCCTTTGCAAATGAGAGCTTTAGGTTTCTGGGTTATAGTACTGTCTTAGCAGAGGTTGTGCCTCCAAGTCAACATTCTGCGGAACCTCAGGTTGAAACATGGTATGAAAGGACATGATGAAATAAACATGCATTGGTAGTCCTCAGAGCCTGTCAGTTACTAGTCCCATGGCCAGTGAACAGGAGAGTTCTTCACAATTCAGTAGAAAAGAAGTCATATCTGTTAATCTTGCCTGGGTTTTTTGTGTGTACTGTAGTTGCAAGACCTCTGGGAGCACGTGGTGCACATAAGGAAGTACATAGGCAGAAACTCTAGTGTAGTTTCACACATCTGTATTAATGTGGATGATGAGACTTGAAATAAGCTCTGCCCAACACAGACTAGTCTTGTGTGCTTGAACTCCTATAGTGCTTTTTACTAGTTAATTTCAAACTGGTTTTAAGCATGTATGAATATTGCCATAGCACCTTAAGATTTGATAAATGTTTCCCTAGTTTCAAAACTGCTTGCTGCTACTCAGTTTGTCTTTTCCAATTTTCTTGTGCTGATTTAACACTGAGGGATAAGAAAACTTAATAAGACATTATTGATGCTATGCCTTTAAATGTTGTTTTTCTTTGTTCTATGTACCGATTCGCTGTTAGTAGACGGTAGTGATCCTGCATTGTCCTTCGTACCTGGTATCCTTAGGGCAGCCTTAAGTCAGTTGTGCTGAACATTATTATTTGTTCTTTCTTCTTGTGTCTTGTAATTTCCTTCCTTTCTCTGCCCATCCCTTGCACTTCTATCGGCAGGTTTGTTTTGTATTTATTAGTAAGGTAGTTGAATATTGCCTTTAAAATTTTTACTCTTGTTAGATGTAACTGTTAGTTGATATGGAATTAGGTTGTATTAGTCTGCTCGTGTCCAAATCAGGCCAGTTTGTTGTGAGAAGCAGGCATTATGAAATAGCTCTTACTTTGCTGGTCCTGCTTGTAAGCCTAATGGGAATACATTCCCAGTCTCCCAGCTTTGTTGAGAGCTAGCAGGCAAGGCAAAGAGTTATGTGTTTTGTCTGAATAGTGAATAGTCTATGATCCACATCTGTTGACAGGTTGTTATTATTTAATGGAGACCTTACTTGATAGCTAGATGGTCTCTTCGTAAAGAAAAAGATGTGGAATTAGTTGGGATTTTTGCATCCAGCTCCAGAGCTACTAGCATTCTCTACTAGACTTTTTTTTCTCCTTTCCTAGTCCCTTTGTTTTTGAATTTATCACTTAATTCCTGTGGTGAAGAACATCAGACCACGTAAAATTTCCCATCAACTGTGAATCTAACTGATGTGACTTTTGCTTACTTACCTAAGTAAACGGGATTAATTTTTTTCCCTGTCATCTCTCCACCACTGTCTCCTGTAGCTGGTTTACATGTTTTTCTTAACGTTGGCAAGTTGTTTGACCAAGATGGCTTATTCCAGTGTCAGTTCCCCCATGCTGCCTTAGAAAAGAGGTACTTTGTTTTGGTTGCCCCTGGCTCTATGGGCAATTGAACCTATGCTTAACACTATATCGGTGAGTATGAAATATTTTGCTACTGTATGGAAAGCTAACTTAATTGCCATCCTTATGGCTTAGTGGTTTGCATCTTTTTTTAGATTTGGTAATCCACATTATTATTGCCCTCTTTGAGCAAGCCTTGTCCTGCATGGAAGTATTTTATTCCCTTCCCTCCTCCAAGGTTATGTAGTATTTACAGCTTTATCGTGGCTTTTTGTCGCTGGGACTTGTCTGGCTGGTATTTACTTGTGTCTCAAGATCTCTCTGTGCTAAGTCTTCTTCCATTTCTCTTCATTTATAGTTAGTGCTGACTTCCACAGTCCTTCTGACATTTACTTATGGCACTTATGGCTGAGAAATGCTGGGTTTTTTTATAATGGTCTGATTTACCCAGCATTAAATATAAGACAATATTTGTGTTCAAGAACACTATTACAATTAACGTAGCATTGGAAGATCATCATAGAGTGCCATTAATTTATGGTAAACAGTTTAAACTCCAGTTCTATTCTGTAATTGGTGCCCTGCTTTATTTGGCAAGCCTGCCTGAAGTAAGGCCAGCACCGTGCCGGAAGTAAGCCTTTGATGACATAAATAGGAAGTTTGGGAGCAGTCTTTTTGCTTCCCAGTTTTCTTCTCGGCAGGTGCAAGGAAACCTAGCAGGCGGTGCGTGTCTCTGTGTCTCCCCCTTCAGAATAAGGAAGCTTCACCATGGTCTTGTTTCTCTTTCTTTCAAAGTTGACAGTTGCTGATTGAGGTACGTTCTACAGGAGTTTGTTTAGGAATAGCTTTATTTCTTCTCTACGGGTACAGTTCTGTTGGTGTCAGCAAAAGCAGAAAGAGGGAAGTGATTTTTGTTTTGTTTTGTGATTTTAAAAAGTTGCCAGTTAAGTATGTTCTGGGGCAGAGAACGATGAATCTGCCCTCTACACTCCCCCCCACCCCCTGCCTTGTCAGCCAGATGAATGGTCCTGGCAAAGATCTGCTAGATTTGGATACCAGCCTTTCATTTTTTCATTTTCAATTATGGCTTCATGTTTTCTCTGTCTTTTAAGAGTTTGCAGTCAATGTGTACATAATTTGAAAATACTTTCTCCTGTGATAGTGTGATTCTGATGGTTTTTTTCTCATGATATCTTTGAAATATAGTAATATTAACCTAATGAGGAGTCTTACTAAAGTTTTAACTCAGCTCAGTTGTTGTAGAAAACCACATTTTTCGAAGTCTTTGGATGGTCATGAAATAAATATTTGTCTTTAATTATTGTGCTTTCTAAGTATGTTAAATCTGTTGTAAAATTAATATACGGGTGGATATTGTCAGCTCAAGTATATGCCAGTGACAAATTCAGAGTTGTTTGCACAGGGAATTTTGCTTCTCTTATTGTAACAGAAAAATGCGGTCTGCATAGCTTTTTTTTTTTTTTTTTTGTTCAGAGAGAGAGAGATGTGCTTCTAAATTATTATTTTTTTTAAGGAGTACTGCTTATCTATAAAGATGGAAAACAGTCTTTTATATTTTAGTTGGACAGGTCTTTGTGGAGTAGCCTTAACTGTTAAGAGGTGTGTATGTATACATGTGGTTTGATGGAGCTAAACAAAGGTTTCAGAGCGCATGGGGGTGGAAAGTTTGTGTGGGTAAGAACTGTTTGTACCACTTCTATTTCCCTTACTTTACTGCTCCATATTAATTTGAACGTTCTTGCTTTTTTTAGGCCTCTCAAAGAGTATCTGATTACACTCTGAATTCTCATTTCTTGTTTATTTTTAACTTTATTAATCTCAACTTATTTAATCAACTGCATCCATTTGTGTGCTGCTCATTTGTCTGGTCTGACTTAACAACTGATTTATAGGTGAAGCTAAGGCAATTTTTTTTTCTTTTAATCTTGTTACCTTGGCAATTGTGTAATATCCTCCTGACTTTTCATTGCAGCCAATCAGATGATGATTCCGGGTCAGCATCAGGTTCTGGATCTGGTTCAAGCTCTGGAAGCAGTAGTGACGGAAGCAGCAGCCAGTCAGGCAGCAGTGACTCTGACTCTGGTTCAGAGTCAGGCACTCAGTCAGAATCAGAGTCTGACACGTCTAGAGAGAAGAAACAAATTCAAGCAAAACCACCAAAAGTTGATGGATCCGAGGTAAACAAAACATAAATAAACCCATTGTGGGGGAAAAAATTATTTAAAAAATCTTTCTGTGCGGTTAGTTTCAAGAGCAGTTTTAATTTAAAAAAAAAAAAATAAAAAGAGGCAATTAAGTGTTTTTAATTAGATTTTAACTCGGTTGGCTTAGTGAGTGCATGTGCTTAGCTGTCTTAAAAGTTGGGCTAAGTTTATCGAGGATAAGTACTTGAATTGATGCTTTTAAAATTCTCAAGTTTGTAAGTATTTTGAGTTAAGTGCTTACCTAAATTTCATCATACTGAAGCATGCACTAATTTACTGGAACTTGTGGAAGACAAAGGCACACGTATTGTTATTTCTGAAATTCTTCTTTTTTTTTACATTATTTCTCTAATCTGTTGTTTCCTTGTATCAGTAAATGATTGTATAAAAATTTCAAGCTTACGTACAGCTGTCTTTCTTTATCAATAAGTTAGCGAAATGCAGGGAAAAGTGGTGTTTAGAAATCTCTTAAATCCCATGGGTCAAAATACCTGCACTCTCCTGTGTTATATGGACTTAATTGGAGACGTTATTTATGCAAGGTAGTCATATATTAGTTACTTCAAGAATTTAAGACTGTTAAGGATTCTCTGTTACATTTTTGCTCATGTACTTCAGTAGTACTGTATGAAACAAAAATATATCATCTAAGTGGTCTGAAAAGATTTATCTGGGTCAGCTTCAAAATTTACTTTATAAATGTTTTACCTTAAAAATACATATTTTATAAATAATAATAATTTATTACAAATGTTTTACCTTAAACCTGCACAACTATTGTTATAAGTGCTGTAGAAATTCTTCTGGCAGTTATTATCTAACATTTGGTTTTGCAGAAATCTTACTACTTCAAAATGCTATCTGATATTATTAGTACATGCAGTATTTCGTAGTGAATTTTTTTTAATTGGTAAAATTAAGATCAGTCTTAATAGCTATGCTATTCAGGAAACGTAAATATGTGGTAAACTGGAGATTTTCAGTATGTTTAACTAATGCTTGCATCTCTTTTCCTGTTCAGTTTTGGAAGTCTAGTCCAAGTATACTTGCTGTGCAAAGATCAGCAGTGCTAAAGAAGCAACAGCAACAACAAAAGGCAGCCTCATCAGACAGTGGCTCAGAAGAGGTGAATGACGTAATTTAGGTTTTTAAAACATAAACATGCCTGTCTCATCGTCTCGTGTTAGAATAAAATTACGTAGAGTCAAGTTATATTCTCTAAGTATGCGTAGAAGTCTGGTTTTAGTCTATAAAAGGAACATTCAAATAACTGACATTTTCATAAGGAAAAGTAAAAATATCTCTAGTTACTTGTTTTCAAGTGAGCTGTGCCAAAATTATAGCAGCCTTGATTATGTGGTATTTTTAGGTAGATATTCTCTGATGTGTGGACAAAATTTTCAGGCCACATAGTACTGACTTGCATTGTATTTTTGGCTTCTTGAGTTTTGTAAAGATAGTTAAAAATGCTAAAAGACTCTTTCAGCTTGCTTCTGTGTAAAGCTGCTGTGGTTTTCAAAAATTCCGTGTGGAGTAGAAAACTTCATTTTTGCCATTCCATTTTTTTAACATTTACTACAAAAGAATTCTTGTATTTTTAGAACTACATCTGTATTCTAGGTATTTTAAAACCTAAATCATATGCTAAAGAGATGTTGACTTTGTGCAGCAGGAACATCTTTTAAGGACACTTGTGGCTATGAAATGGAATTTATAAAGCAAACTTTTTGTCTTTCATTACAAAAATTATGCATTGTAGTCACATTCATTTGGATGGATTTCTGGGTTTGCCTGGTTTAGCAACTCATCATTAAAACTTCAACACAGAACTTAATCACCTATCATTAAAATTAATTTACAGCAGTTGTTAGGCATTCTCTTTCAGAAAGATGTTTTTCAGGATAAATCTTAATCTAAATCTAAACTTAATCTTGGCTTTAGGAAAATCTAATTTTAAGAGGGTTCTTATTTTTTTCTTTGAGCGTAGAGAAAGAAGAAACCCATTATCCTCAAAATTTTCTTAAACTGGTGTTTAGATGTGAATGAATATAGAAGGTCAGAAAGTTCCTGAGGCTAGGAGATTTTATTGGGATTTTGGTAGAACTATCGTCTTGATTAATTTAGGGCACCTTAAATCATGATTGTTTTTACATAGGCACAATGGTTACTTTTTTAAACAAAGTTTTTTTGGTGATGTTCTTTAGAGCTGTGCTGGCACCATGTATTCATCGGTGGATAAATACAAAAACAATAGCAGTCTTTATCTCATTCTGCATTAACAGCTACACTGGGGGTGATAAAGAGGGTAAAACATGAATAACATGCCTCCGATGTGAAAGTGGGAGCTGATTTATCTTTTTAATGTTAGAAGTACTTCATTCTTTTTGAGATAATGATGTGGTGGGTTTTTTTTCTTCACTTGCAGGACTCATCAAGTAGTGAAGATTCTGCAGATGACTCATCCAGTGAAACCAAGAAGAAAAAACATAAAGAGTAAGATATTTTCATAAGTAATATCACATAATTTTTTTGTCATAGTGACATATGCTTATAATTCATGCTTTATTTCTGCACACTTGAAATGATTAAGTTCCCTTTTTAATTCATCTTCATCTTGCATTTCCAGTTTTGATAAACATATTGGAATATTTAAAATAAACTCTCAAAGGAACATCTATATCATATTAATTTGTGAGCAAAAGAGTCTGAGCATTAAATACTTTGTTGCAGTTTATTTTTGAGCTGAAGGCTGTCCCTAAAAATTCTTGTAGAAATGGGAAATTACTTAAGTATATTGTCCCACAATAAATTTAAGATAGAAACCCTTAGTCAATGCCAAATTCTGTAGTTCCCCCTCCCCTGAACATGTTTAAAAGTTAATATAGGTCTGATAGCAATGAACTTTACTGGCTAGCATAGAATTTTAACTAAAAATAAGCTCCTTTTAAATGATAGATCAAAAAGTTGTGAAAAGGCTTATACTTTGTTATTGTGGCAGTGAGATGCAGTGACCTGTATTTTTTATGAATGGTACATAAAAATTGAACTGTTCTATCGTTCCTTTTCTCCCAATTCATGAATCACTCCAGTGTTCAAGGTTGCCAGTATAATATCTTAAGGAAATGGTAGTTGAAAAAAAAAAAAAAAAAAAAGGGACACACACACACAAAAAAAAAAGGCACTAACTCTGCAAAGTGGTACTGCCCTAGCCATGAGTTATTATTCACAGTCTTCTGTTAGTTAAGAGTTTGACTGCATCTGATAGGATACCCCATTAAAGGAAGGCTATTTAAGTTTAGGAACTCATTAACAAATGATTTCGTACGTCCAGTGCTTGAATTTTTGTCCTATGGCTCTTCTGAACAAGTACGTCTGCAGTTATTATCTGACGTGCAGATTAGAGACTTCTCCATATATAATTTGGTACATGATCAAGCCTAACAGTATGGTGCTTTAATATCTGTTTTTTATATTTCCAAATAAATACAGGTTATGGATTTGTGTTAGTATTATTTTAATTTACTGTTTTCAGAAAAAGTATTCTCATAAGACATTCTGTACTGTTGGCCATGTGCTGTCTGCACAATAGACACATACATGTATTTGTATTGAATGACTGGAGCAGTGGAAACGTAATTTCTGCCAGAACCCAATGTCCTGCAAGACAGGAAAGAGAGAAGAGAGGGATCAAAGCAGTGGTTCTTAGGCTTCCTGATCAGAAATTTAGGGAAGAGATTTCTTGGTAATATTCCAGCTTTGAACATTACTACTGCTCTAGCACCATGGTCAAGTAGACCTAAACTGATGTTAGTATAAAGATTCATCAATGTTAAAATAATGTATACCAGACTTTTTCTTTCTTTTTTTTTTTGTCAAGCTATTAAGATTCAATTTGTCCATATAAAGTCAGATTTTGAAGCAAGATACTGTTGATCAGTGAATACGTCTTTCCTGTTGCAAAGTAGATCTCAATTGAGCAGGAACAAGGAGATCCTGCTGCTCAGTCACAAGTGTCGTCTTACTGAGAGCATGCTGCCTGGTTGTGAAGCACTGATTTGGGAGCTCATAGGCGGCTTTTGGGCACCAGTGCCACTCACAAGTTGCTGCAATTCAAGTTCTTCTATGTATTTCTCAAATCTGCTTTTTTTGATTCCTGTGCAAAAGTTCCTGATTCTTTGCACGGTCCACAGGGACCACAGGCATTAGACAATATGGGAGTCTCCAGAATATAACATGACAGTGCTTTGTGATTTGAGTATATGTAAGTTCTGATAAATACGTACCTTTCCAGTTAGACTTTCTAAGTGCTTTGTTTTCTTAATGTCATGTTAACTCGTTTCTTCATGCTAAAATTTATACAGAAGTCCAGATTCTTGTTTTATTTTGGGTTTTAAATCTAGTTCTTGGTAACAGAAAACTTGGTCAAACTCCCATTGAAGGTATTGGGCATTTTTACTTATCTGTTAATCATCGATGACAATTTTCTGCATCGTCAGCTGAAATAACTGTTACAAGATTTTTATATCTGTGAACAACGTTGAAATCACAGCAGATACCCTGTGGATGAATACCTGATTTAAAGACAAACAAACAAACAAAACAACAAAAAACCCCAACACCAAAGAAATACCCAGTGTAAGTTACTCTTTTATCTTTCAATATGTACAGTGAAGACTGGCAAATGTCGGGATCAGGGTCAGTATCGGGAACTGGTTCCGATTCTGAATCAGAGGAAGATGGGGAGAAAAGCAGTTGCGAAGAGAGCGAATCTGACTATGAGCCAAAAAACAAGGTTAAAAGCCGTAAACCTCCAACCAGGTAAGAAGTCATGCATTTGGATACTGTGGTACTATTTCTAATAAGCAATTGAGTATTTGCTACCATTGTACACGTGAATGAAAACATTCTTATTTAAAAAAAAAAATTGTGTTGGTTGGGTTTTTTAGCTACATAAGATGTTAATATAGTAATGCTTTCTAGTGAATACCTTCCTGTCTACTGTAACTGAAAGTGGAGTAACTGAGCATTCATGAAATACGTGTGTTCAGAAAGCAATACAGAAGATTTATAGCTGTCCCTGTTTAAACATCAGTATTGTTTATACCTTATTGTCTTCAAGAATTAAGTCAAAAAGTGGGAAAAAGGGTGCAGTACTGAAAAAGAGGCAGCTTGATTCATCAGAGGATGAGGAAGAGGAGGAGGATGATGATGATGATGATTATGATAAGAGAGGATCTCGTCGCCAGGCAACGGTCAACATTAGTTACAAAGAAGCTGAAGAAACCAAGACAGATTCTGATGATTTGCTTGAAGTTTGTGGAGAAGATGTCCCACAACCTGAAGAAGATGAATTTGAAACTATAGAGAAGTTCATGGATAGTCGAGTTGGCCGAAAAGGAGGTATTTTTTTGTGTGTCCATGTTCTTAAGATCCTAGAGTGGATTGTGGTGCAACTTCAGCAAATGTTCTCAGTTGTAGGTCACCTCTGGGGTTTATAAACGGCAGTAATTTTAAAATTATCAAAAAGTCATCTTGTTTTGTCTTTCGTATTTGTAAGGATGTTCCTTTTTGAAGTCCCTTCTAAGTGTTGCAAAGTAAAATGCAGAAGAATTGCATATCTAAGTAGAAAATAAAAATGAAGTGGAAGATAGCTCTGTATTGCATAAGTGCGTACCATATTGTTATGCCACTGTTTGTACTGTTTAGTGTTATTTGATCAGTATAGATTATATACAGTGGAGTGGAGAAAGTAGAATAGATAGGAGAGCTGACTAGTAACTTGAACCCTGAATGGATTACTCTTAAAAGTTTATTTTGTGAATAGTGGTAGGCATGTCATACTTCCAGCAATAATGGGATCCAGCATCTAGCAGTTCTCCTTATGTGTTTGAGTCTGCAAATTAGGATTCTGATTATAAAAACAACCCCCCAAAATACCCCAACCCTGGGCCCCTTGCACTTCAGAGCTACCGTTCTCCATTAGTTATACCCCAATCGTTAAAGTTTCTGGCACATCTCAGAACTTGCACTCTTCCTTTAAACTTTCTTCTCCCATGCTGTCCCAAATTCTAGTGTATCCTGCTCCAATGCATGGTGTAACTGCTGTAGTCAAAACCAAGCTTCTTACATTCTTCCTGCCCAGATGACGTTGCTGCTGGTGCTGTCTTTTGCAGTTGCCACTCTGTGGCTTTATCTGGTCCCTGGAGCTTGCTGTGATCATTGCCTTACCTGGCTGTCTTCAGAAATGGGCCTGTTTCCTGCTGCTAGTGTGCTTCAGCTGTGATACAGACTGTACTTCATTAAAAATTTTCCCAGATAAGATAACAAAGGCAGAAAAAGTAGTAAAACATGTTTAGGAAGAAATAGATTTATTGTGTCCCTTAGAAATAGGTTATTGATATCTTAGGGCTGACCAAGCATGATAGATGTCCTTTGTATGCTCAGAGATGAGTGTAATGTAATAGAGAAGACAACAAGCAGTGTTAGTGGAGCATTGCCTGGTGATCACTTTAAAAACTAGGAATGCAAAAAAATTCTCACGAGGAAAGATAAGATATTGTAGGTTAGGTGCAGAAGTTTTATTTGCCTTTTTGATTCTCTTTTGACTACTTGTGCATGTATTAACATATCTATGTCATAATCATTCAAATAAGAGTAATGACATGAGAGATGTAGATAACTAGCCAAGTATATGCTCATCTAAAAGTATCACTAATTACTTTCTGCACTACATTTCTTACTGGTTAACTTATGACAATGCACACTTAATTAAGGCTTATGATGTGGTTTCTTTCTCAGCCACGGGTGCTGCAACCACCATCTATGCAGTTGAGGCAGATGGTGACCCAAATGCTGGGTTTGAAAAGTCAAAGGAGCCAGGAGAAATACAATATCTTATTAAATGGAAAGGCTGGTCACACATCCATAACACTTGGGAAACTGAGGAAACGCTCAAGCAACAAAATGTTAAAGGAATGAAGAAACTGGACAACTATAAGAAAAAGGATCAGGAAACAAAACGATGGTGAATATTTTCATGTAGACTTCCATGATACTTGTTTTGTAACAATGTACATGTTCTGTTGTATTTCTGAGACCTGTTATATCCAGGGCATAATTTCAAGTGTCTACACAACAGAAAGACAACCTTCAAAGGCTGAAGCCTCTTTAACATGTTCCTTTAACATAATCTTCTGAACCTGGTTTTAGTGTGTGTGTTGTAAATGGAGTTTTAACAAGATGGGTAGTTTTAAAAATAAATGATAAATTGTACTTTTTACTAATTTTGTGGTTATTCTTTGATCAGAGTTCTTCAGGAATCACTGCAGAGATTAATCTGATGGCTTATGGGCCGAGAAAATACTAAAGAATTCCATTTTCTTGGCTCAAACCTGAGAAGAAAAACCTGAAGAAATCCATACATTTTAAATTCACCTTTTTGGTGTTCAGTTTTATTAGTATGTTTAAAATTATTGGTTAATACTGGTGGGATTTTTAGCAAATTAATAATAATATGAATTCTTATAGAGTGAGCTACCCTGAATACTGTTCCAGGAAGATAGCCTGTAAAGTATACTGCTTCCTGTTGAATTAGCTGCATGACTACCAGTAGCTGTAGTAGCTGTGTCTCTTGATAAGCATTCTCGATGCTTAATGATGAGGCACATAAACCAGATACAACAATTTTGTAGTAGGAATTTCTAAGTTGTCCCTTCAAAGAAGCTCTCTAAGCAACGTTTCTGTGATGCATACATTCAGGGCTTTAGAGTTGCCAAATTTTCTTAGTTTTAGAACGCTACAGTGTAATAAGTGTTGTAAATTAATTCCCACTACAGGCTGAAAAATGCTTCTCCAGAAGATGTGGAATATTACAACTGCCAGCAGGAGCTTACAGATGATCTGCATAAACAGTACCAGATAGTGGAAAGAATAATTGGTATGTTACAAACTTGCAGACAGAAAACAGTGTTGAGAATTCTCTATGTTCACTGTTTATATATTGCTTTTGTAGTTAAGAAATTTAGAATATGACTATCACTAAGTTTTTAATCCAAAACTAAACTTTGGATGAAGAGAAAAGTTGTCATAACGTCTGTATTATGAAGCTAGCTTATGTTGTCTTATTACCTAAAGTGAGTTTTTTCATAAGATACAGAAGTAAAATGCTGATCAGATATCTGTGGTGCATTTCTGTAGCTCATTCAAATCAGAAATCAGCGGCTGGTTATCCAGACTACTACTGTAAGTGGCAGGGTCTGCCTTATTCAGAATGTAGCTGGGAAGATGGTGCGCTCATTGCCAAAAAGTTTCAGGCACGCATTGACGAGTACTTTAGCAGAAATCAATCCAAGACCACTCCCTTTAAGGACTGCAAGGTGAGTATGTAATTTGCAGTGGATTAGTTGTACTGGGTCTGTCTGGGATGGAGTTAATTTTCTTCATAGCAGTCTACATGGCCCGTGTTTTAAATTTGTGACCTAGACAGTGTTGATAACACATTATTGTTTTGGCTGTGGCTGAACAGTGCTTGCACGGTGTAAAGGCCGCCTCTGTTTCTTGCTGTGCCCTTCCCACCGTGAGTGGGCTGGGAGGGAAGACAGCCATTACAGCTAACCCTAACTAACCAAAGAGATATTCCATGCCATTTAATGTCATGCTTAACTGTAAAACTGGGTGGGCTGAGCAGGGGCTTCGAAGGTAGCTGTTGCTTGGAGACTTCATGATCATCAGTCTCCTGGAGAATTAAGGTGACTCTCTTTCTGTCACTTGTGGGGTTTTTTTGGTTGTGGGTTTTTGTTTTGATTGGTTGGGTGTTCTTCTTTCACCCAGTAAACCCCTTTATTTGACCCACAAGTTTTTCTCACTTTTGCCTTCAGTTCTGTCCCATGTCCCGCTGGGGTGGGGAGTGAGTAGGCAGCTGGGTGGCGGCTTAGCCGCTGGCCAGGTTCAAGCCACCGGATCAATTGTGATAATAAAAATCTGAAAATCTTCTAAGAATCCAGAGATAAGATACCTATTATGAAATAATTTTTGAAGGTTGCTCAGAATAGTAATAATGATATATAGTAATATATGTGGAAAATATCACTACTAAGTAGCTTTTTGTCGATAAAAAGCGTTTTTACTGGCATTCAAAGATGGACTTGTTTAGTATTGTAGTTCATTTTAAAAATAAACTTTGAGTGAGTTAATGTCATTCCCATTGTGAAATTTAGATTAGCAATCAAACTTAATTTCATCTTGCAAATTGGTTCATGTTTTTATATGGCTTAGTTTTCATTGGTGGATAAAGACTAGACTTGGTGACCCAGTAGATCCCTACTGCTATTTTTCTATAGGAAGACATCTTGGTGACTTCAGTTAGTAGTAGGACTGATGATCAGTTTGCTTTTGACAGGTTTTAAAGCAGAGGCCAAGGTTTGTTGCACTAAAGAAACAACCATCATACATTGGAGGACATGAAAGTTTAGAGTTAAGAGATTATCAGCTAAATGGATTGAATTGGCTTGCTCACTCCTGGTGCAAGTAAGTGTAGTCTGAAATGAGTTTTCTGTTTGTAAATTGTAAGCATTTGTAAAACTTTGAAATTGATTTTTCTGTTATTTTTTTTGAAGGTGGAGGGTTTCATACAGTAGCCTCAAAGTAGAGGTCTGAGGGGAGTTGTTTTGCTCTAAGTAGTACCAAAGCTTATAATTCCATGGCTGTTCTCAAAAAACAGCTAAGCTCTGTTGTTGCTTTGCTTTTATTTTCATATGGGGTTAAGTCATATTTTTTTTTAAAAAAAAAAAAAAGAACCTACAACAGTAAAACCAAAGCAAACGCTTCTGAAATGTCAACGTTGGTGTTATACTTTTAAAATTAGACTGATGAGGAATACTTGCAAGCTTTTTGTTAATTTAATTCAAGTATTAAGAAGGGAGATGAGAGGTGGAAATTGTTTTTATGGGAAAACCATGGAAATAAACTTCTTCAAGATGTATATTTGCAAAATCTTGAAAAATTGTATGAGTAGTTTTTATGCTCAAAAGACAATAATTTCTTCTTGCTCAATTCCTCCCCATTTTTTTTATTTATTTATTTTTTAGAGGGAATAGCTGTATTCTCGCAGATGAAATGGGCCTGGGTAAAACAATACAAACAATTTCTTTTCTGAACTACCTGTTTCACGAACATCAATTGTATGGCCCTTTCTTGCTGGTTGTGCCACTTTCTACCTTGACATCTTGGCAAAGAGAGATTCAAACTTGGGCTCCTCAGATGAATGCTGTAGTTTACTTAGGAGATATAACTAGCAGAAATATGGTGAGTATTTCTCTTTATCACTGGAAAGGCTTGTAGATAAACAAGTCTCACTTCATATTCCTATCCTCTGCTAATCTCCATATTTTGGTTAGGACTGAGCAAATACCGAGCAACTAGGTGTTTTAAGGTGCTAATTGAAAGTTTGATTTTTGATCTGATATATATGTGTATGAAAGATTCCTTCCTCCTCAACAGCGAATAGGATTAAAAATTTAGTCTTGCATTTGAAAACATAGTATCTTCTGCCATTTGATTATTTAGGTGAATGTAGTAAAAATAAATACGTAAACCAGTCACGATCTTAATTTATCTCTGGAAAGGTTGTTGTTTGTTTTCTGAATGTTAGTAATCTTACCTATTAAAGTGAAACATGTTGTGTAGAAATTCTTTGCTGTTTATTCAGAAGTTTAAAAAAATTTTTTTTAGAGTATGTAGGCAGGTTGGAAGTTCAGTCTTGTGTGTATTAATATGTTGTGCTTCTGTTTTGTGTTAATATTATTGTATGTCTTTAAACATTTACATTACTGCAGTACTTAAATTCATCCCAGTCAGCAAGATCTTTTTTTCTTTAGCTTATACTTCACTTGATTCTTTTTCTAGATAAGAACTCATGAATGGATGCATCCACAGACCAAACGATTAAAATTTAACATACTTCTAACAACATACGAAATTTTGCTAAAGGATAAGGTAATTGCACTTCTTCAGGGAGATAAAAATCATTTCTGCAGTGTAGAACTCTCTTTAGGCTTGCATGTATTTGGTTTGTGGACCATTAAATTTATGGAGAGTTTCATAGTTTTGCTTTTGGAACTATGATAGTGAGTGTTTGTGTTTTTGCCTTTTTTTTTTGTGGGCATTGGTTTTTAAGCACACCTAGGTATTCTGTATGTGTGGTGAGGCTTTCAGCCTTTTTGCATTTCATTAAGTGGATAGCACTTCTTTTTCTCTGTTTTGGTTGGAATTCTCACTGCTGTAGTAATGTGCTCCCATGTTCAAGAGCTCTACTTCTTTGCCAGCCACCATGAGGGAACTGAAAAAGAACCCAGCCCCTAGCCCCAAACGTGATACAGAACTCTGAAATCGCATATAGTTTTTCTTTGTTATTGTGCATACAGTAGTATGTGTACATGTATTTATACTGTCTCCATAGTGGTAGCACAGAGAATTATTGTTAATCCTTCTAACTGTATATGGAAATTTTTATAGATAGGCAAGAAGCAGAACATTTTTACTTCATTTGTTTGTACATGGTGGGAAGAAAGGGTCAATGGTGATTTTTTTTTTTATTTTTTTTTTTCCCTGTCATGTAAAAATTAATGTGAGTCAGACTTTTCACCATTTTTTTCCTTTTAAATTTAATTGATACTTTCTTGGGATGCTTGCACAGCTTTTCATTGAATCTGGCAAATCTAAAAGCTATAATTAGTACTAAAAGCATACAGCCGTCCATATTTTATTGAAAATAAACCAGAAAGTGATGGTGTTTGTAGCTTGATTGTAAGATGTGGGAAATCATGCAATGTGTTTATTTGTGTAATGTTCCCCCCCTCCTCCATTTCTTTAAGTCATTCCTTGGTGGTCTGAATTGGGCATTCATAGGAGTTGACGAAGCTCATCGTTTAAAAAATGATGACTCTCTTCTGTACAAGACTTTAATTGACTTTAAGTCTAACCATCGTCTTCTTATTACTGGAACGCCTCTGCAAAACTCCCTCAAAGAGCTTTGGTCTTTGTTGCACTTCATCATGCCAGAAAAGTAAGGAAGAGTTTTACATGATTCTTTTAAACATTTTTTTGGTCAAGTTTGTTATTGTGAAGTAGTGTAGTGATTTGAGAATCCATAGACGTAGAGAATCATACTGAAAAATAATTTAAATATTCTATATAAAGTAGATGCATGAATTTTTTTCATGCTGCTGCTGGTAAGTAACGCTGGTAGCAGTTGTCACCCTTTTCCATTTTAGCAGTCAAAAAAAATGATGGATTGATTTATGGGTCAGAATTTGGAAAAAAGGCTTCATCTTAGCCTAGGAGGAAAACCGTATGGATTTGCTCCGGGGAAATAGAATGGCATCTTTTCTGTGTTAGTACTATTAATGAAAACAAACTTGTACCAAGATGCCTGATATCCTGGTTTTCTCTTATGGTTTGCATACAGTAAGCTTACTGTATTGACCTTGTTTTGTACTGACCTTTGTTTATACCTAAGATAAATTACAGCTCATTTGTGAGATCGTGTGTTCCTGTCAGACATCTTGTAAATGCCAAGCACCATAGCTCCATTTAATTTGAGCTATGGATTGTAGTGACATCTTCAGAACCTTACAAGCAAAGTCACTATGGTCTGGTACCCATTCTTCATTTGATTATCATGTCTGTTCTCGTAGTGTTTTAGCAGAGGATAGTTATTGTTTCGGCTAGACCACACAAGCTGCAAAACGTATCTTAAGTATTCTCTTCTTCCCTTGCACACCCTCCAACCATGCGGCTGGCTTTTCATGCTGCTCTTGATAAATGTAATAATGGAATTTTGTATTTCCACTGGGGAAGTCAAAATTCAGTAGTTTTCATTCTGTAAATGTTTTTGGAAAATTCCATTCTTCTATCTACAGGGAAAGTATTTGGAATGTCTTGTGAGATTAAAATTCAGAAATTGGATAAATTAAACAGAAAGGAATGGGGAAGAAACCCAAATGTGTGTGTGTGTTTTTGTGGTATATTTATACATTTTCTGTGTTTGTGTTATCTTCTTGAATTTTGCTTCTTCAGGTCATTCACATTATGTCACTATTTTGCACTCATTCTTTATTATGTTCAAGGTTTTCCTCCTGGGAAGATTTTGAAGAGGAGCATGGCAAAGGGAGAGAGTATGGTTATGCAAGTCTTCACAAAGAACTTGAACCGTTTCTACTGAGAAGAGTTAAAAAAGATGTAGAAAAGTCTTTACCTGCTAAAGTTGAGCAAATTCTGAGAATGGAAATGAGTGCATTGCAGAAGCAATATTATAAGTAAGTAACACTACTTTGTAAATTGTGCTGTTTTAGTGATACGTCTACATGCAATTTACTGGAGTATAATAGTTTTTATAATGCAATTTGAACTTGAGGCTTCTAGGGTTTGACAACAGTAAAGTTCTGTGAAGCATGGACTCAAGAACTACGCTGATCTGTTTATTCATGTAACTTCTTTTGTTAGGCATCCTTGTACATTCTTTTGGGAGCTGCTTTTTTTTCTTTAGCTTTTGTATATTTTGAGAGCTTACACCTGTCTTGCTTCCACATATAGTTAGAAATTACTTATATTGTACATCTTGTATCGTAGGTGGATTTTAACCAGGAATTATAAAGCCCTCAGTAAAGGTTCAAAAGGCAGTACCTCAGGCTTTTTGAACATAATGATGGAACTCAAGAAGTGTTGTAACCATTGCTACCTCATTAAACCACCAGATGATAATGAATTCTATAATAAACAGGAGGCCTTACAGGTAATGTCACTTTTTAATTAAAAAAAAAAGTTCTGTTTTACTTTAATTATTTACACAATTTTATAGTGCTCTGTCAGTTTATTAATTCTTATTGAAGTACATTAAGAAAAAACAGGTTCTCTGGAAAATGGGCATCCTGGGTTTTACAGGTAAGTGAATTGATTTTTGTTTCTTAATTGGAACTGAATAATGGGGCTTTGAGAGACATGGTCTAGTGGGAGGTGTCCCTGCTCATGGCAGGGGCTTGGACCTATATGATCTTAAGGACCCTTCCAACCCAAACTGTTCTATGAATCTATGATTCTCTGACTAAATAAAATATCCCTGATTTTAATTACAATCAAAGTAAAAAGGAAATAGTTTGAAACAGGCTGTGTATTTTCATGCAAAATAGTCTTGAGACCTATTTTAAACCAAAGTAAAATAAAGGAGCTAAGCAAGGTAAATGTAATGTGAGTGGCAGTGATACACCAGCAATCTATGTGATAGCAGGAAGTGATCTATAGAATGCTTTTAAGCTTTTTTCTGTAATCAAATACTGTTCTTGATATGCCTGCAAACAACAAAAGTGAAAGGAAGTAAAAGTAAAAAGGATCTAAAGCTCAGTCTGATTTTGTTATTTTTGTTGTAACAGATGAAAACAATTATCATCCCCACCAAAGACAGTGTGTTTTATTTTTTTTTTTAAGTTTTGACTAATATTTGTACCGAAACTGTTGAGCAGCCCAGCAACAGATAAGAAAACTGTTGTTGTTAACACAGTTTACACCCACATAAATATTTAGAAAGATGATTTTTTTTTTTTTTCTGTAAGCTTTCAAGTAGACGATTTAAATACCTTCCCAAAGCTACTAGTTTGTGCAGTGACAAGTGTCCGCCTTCTTTCTGGCATAAAGTATAGAAGCACATAGCTCAAAAAATAGCATTCTCCAAAATTCTGTCCCACGTGAGGCCTAACATTTTCAACATTAAATTTCACATTTGCTTGAGTTTCTGTTCTGGTGATTCCCAATAGAGCTGAGAGGGATTGTCCTGGTTTTGCCAGATTGGCCAATCAGAATGACAGATGGCCCTCCCCCCTGCTCTCTCTCCAAAGAGAGGAGAGGAAGAGATAAAGAGATCTACGAGTTTAGAAAAAGAACTAAACTACTTTAATGAAAATCTTAATAAATAAGAAAATAGTAAATAATAACAGAATTTTTTTAAAAAGTATACAATATATGCAAAACCGTATCCAGCTCCCAGGGTGACGATCACGTCGCCAGCCAACACAGGGAAAGTCTTAGACTGGAGTCAGCAACAGACAGGAGCTGAATTCCGGATCTGGAGTCAGGAATGCCCAGATCGGGATCAAAGGCAGACAAACAGAGAGAGTCCTCCTCAGACGATGGCCATTGAAGAACAGAGAGCTGACCTTTTGATCCCTCAGCTTTTATACTGAGCATGGCAGATAGGGCGGAATACCCTGTTGGTCAGTTTGGGGTCACCAAAACTGTCCTGTCCCCTCCTTCCTGCAGGTGGGACCCCTGTATGCTTCTCTGCCTCCGACCCTCTAACGGGGCAAGCAGCGACGTTAGCTGACCTTGGTTGTTATAGCAATAGGTATAAGCAAGAGCCTCTGTGCACACCATTCCTTGGTATAATCAGGTCTTACCACGCCGAGAGGGAACAGTTTCTGAACAACATGCTGTTACTTTCAGACTTTGGTCAGTTAGAAGAGGCTCAGCTAAAAAATAAAATTACAAAACAGAAAACTGGTTCTGTTTTACCTCAAACCAGGACAAGGATTAACGGGCTTTAGGTGGGTTACAGTGTTAAGCACCACAAACAAGATTCCTCTCACTTCATCTTTCCTGACAAACTTGATTGATAGGCATTGTTTAAAAATACTCAGAGGGTTAAGCAGCAGTACGTATTTCTTTTTAAAAGATGGGAAGTGAAGAGAAAGTAGTACTAAAGTAATTTTTTTTCAATCTTCTATTTTATTGGTTACCTAATTTTATTTTTTACTTGGCATAAAGAACTTGGGCCTGCATCACAACTTCTTAAATTTTTAAGCCCATGCATTTACTTAATGTTTTGATGAGATGTTAAGATGTGACTGTAAGAGAGGGAACTGGACAATGATTTCCTTTAAAAATATGTGAGTTGGTAAGCCTGTTGATTTCAGTTAGAATCAACTAAACAAAAACCAGAGTAAACTTTCATGTTCAGTTAACGCTGCATCCTAGTGAACTTATATAGCAGTATTGTCACGTGAATTTGGTGGATTGATTTTTTTAGTTCTAGGAGAGTATATATTGTATGCATGTTTTAAACTAAAATTTTGAAGGAATGTCAGAATTTGTCCTTTTTTTTTTTTTCTTCCCATGTCAATAGAAAGAAAAGCAAACCTCAGATGAATGTCTAACCAACTGCAGTGTTTATAGTGCTGTGATGAGCTTATTTTCTAATATGTATTTCTTGGGTTTTGCAGCATTTAATACGTAGCAGCGGGAAACTAATCCTTCTTGACAAGCTACTGATTC
This sequence comes from Chroicocephalus ridibundus, assembly GCF_963924245.1. Lineage (NCBI taxonomy): Eukaryota > Metazoa > Chordata > Aves > Charadriiformes > Laridae > Chroicocephalus > Chroicocephalus ridibundus. The sequence goes on from NC_086316.1 coordinate 28,580,531, forward strand.
GTCTGCGAGAACGTGGCAACAGAGTTCTGATTTTCTCACAGATGGTGAGGATGCTGGACATCCTAGCAGAATATCTGAAGTATCGTCAGTTTCCCTTTCAGGTAAGAATCTTGGTGGTAGTAGCCAAGAAGCTTTGATCTTGAGTACAAGAAAAATCTTTTATTTACTTTGCTGGTGACAGAGCACTGGAACAAGTTGTCCAGAGGTTATGGAATCTTCATACTCTGTGACATTCAAAAGCCGCCGGGACCTGCCCTTGGGCAACCTGCTTTAGCAGGAGTTAGACAAGATGACCTCCAGAGGTCCCTTCCAGCTTTAACTGTTTTGTCATCATGGGATCTTTATCACTTTACTTAAGAAAAGATATAAGAAAATGTCATCTTTTTCTAGAAAGACTGGCAATTGCCATATACTAAACAGTATTTTGAAATTAAACAGATGAACTAAAAAATAATATGAAGTGTTGTGTTACTTCTATTTTTTTACTCCACATAACAGTTTTGGCAGAGAATCCAAGTTGCTTTCATTTTTAATATATTATAGGAATCTCTTTAACTATAATATTCAATCTCTTTAGAGACTTGATGGATCAATAAAAGGAGAATTGAGGAAACAAGCACTGGATCATTTTAATGCAGAAGGATCAGAGGTATGGTATTTTTTCCTAAGGAATCTGTTTCATTTTTTTCCACAAGAAATATAAAAAAACACTGCACAAAAATGAACGCTGAGACAAGTGAGGAACATATCAATAAGGTTGAAAATTCATTGTTATTGCCTAGGCTATAAGGTTTACATCTGGGCTTTTTTTTTCTCTAAGAAGCGGTTAAGTAGAAAACACATAACTTACGAAAAGTTATTATCAAAGTAATTTTAATTACTATATAAATGCTGCAGAAATTCAACCTCAGCTTTGTTGCTGTGTAGAATTTAATCCAGCAATGTTTACAAGAGCATTGAACTTACACAAGCAGTTAGCATCAAAAACATCCTCTGGCAATGGGCAGAACTAACGTGTACGTCCTTGCATGAGCAACGATTTTTAATTGTTTCAAATCTGGCCTCTGTTGTCTTCATTTGTTACACCTCCTTACTTGCCCTGGAAGAAATAGTGAAGAACTGATTTCTAGCCATTCTTTGTGAGCAACGTGTGAATATTTAGGTATCTGTTACAGATTCTTTCTTTTCTGGATCAGAAGATTTGGAGTTTATTTAGCATTCATAATATGCAAGCCATTACATACCTTTGACCAGCTTAAATCTTTTGTCCTACACTGGCAGATTTGGGGGAGGGGAGGTTGGCTTAGTTTTGGGTTTTTTGAATCAGTAATTGAAGGATAGTGTTTGCCAGTATTGCTGTTGAGCTTGTTTCTTCTGTGATGGAGGGAGAAGAACTTAAATCCATAACGTAAACTTCAGATATTTGTTAAATACAAAACTTTATTTCTCGTTCAAATTTCTGGCATAGATGTTTTTGCCTTTTTCTGAAATCTTTACAGTTACACTGTACGTTCTTTGAGTTGAAGAGGTATTTAAACTTCATGCATTTCAAAAATGGAGGCAAACTATGCATTTGTGCAGCAAAAAGATTCACAGTTGAATTTTTTATTTCTTTCTTGAAAATTTAGAACATTCTGTGTGGTTTTTGGCCATTACTGAGCTAAGGGCTACGTGGAAATTCTAACAGAATTCTCAGGATTCATCCCTGAGTGTAATAGTTTGCTGTTTCCTGGAACTGTACTGAGAATGGGGTTGTGGTTTGGGGTTTTTTTAACCTGTTTTGTTTTTTCTTGAATTTTATATGTTGATTTATGGCATGTCTCAAGATCCCTCTGCAGTCCTTCATAGTTGTCTCTGAATGAATAATTCTGTATCATCATCAGGCTTTTTCACCTCGTTGCTTATGCCATTTTCATATTGTCCGTGAATATGTTGAACAGCATTGAACCTGGCAGAAGACTTTTGCTTCCCATCTCTTAAGCAGTCGCCTGTACGCTCAGGCATCTTCCCTGCTCTGGCATGGCTGCTTAGTCTTCTAGGGCTTGTGGCAGGGGCCATGGGAGAGGGTCTTTGTAACATACAAGGCTTTAATAGTATGGGTTTTGTACTTTTTTTTGCCAGTCTTCTGTTTGGTTGGGATTTTTTAGTTGGTGATCATCTTGTAGGATGCTGCTTCCTTTAAACTGTTGATAAGTCAGTAACTATTTATGAAAGAAATTGATATCAATGTTTGCTTTATACTTAAAGAAGCTTTAACTATAGAACAGTTGTGGAATTGGTAGTATGTGATTTTGTAGTCTGTGCCACAGACTGCATAAACAAGCGTCTTATTGTTCCCTTATTTTATGATTTCAGGACTTCTGCTTTTTACTGTCTACCAGAGCTGGGGGATTAGGCATCAACTTGGCATCTGCTGACACTGTAGTTATATTTGATTCTGACTGGAATCCACAGAATGATCTACAAGCACAGGCTAGAGCGCATAGGATTGGACAGAAGAAACAGGTACACACATTCAGCTTTAAGCTCCAAACCTGAAGAAAGGTTCTATACAGTAGCTGTCCCCTCTCTGTCTGCACCATTCCGTCTTCGTGTGTTTTTGAGAATAACTAATACTTGCTGCCCATGTCCAAAAATGTTAGTAAAGCTCATTTAACTTTCTTTTTTTTAAATCTCCCTATGTGGAGCTGTGGTACGTGGATGGGAGAAGGAAAAGAGTTAAGGGCTTGTCTTTCCCACGTTCATTGGCATCACGTCATTCTAGAAAATAACTGCTACAGCAGGCACTTCCCCCTTCCTTAAACTTTTCTTAATTGTCTTCAAGTTTCTTTCTAGCAGAAGACATACAGTAATAATTGGAAATACAGCAGTTTTGCCTGTGGCCAAATCACTGAAGTTTAAAAAAGACAGGTCTAAGAGATTGTTTCTCTGTTTTTTCTTAATCCTTATGTAAAGACTGTGGTAGCATGATTGAACTAGTATTTCATATTGGAAAACAGTCAATAAATTCAGAAGGTATGTAATGAAGAATGAGATTTCTCCTTGTTGTTGATTACTTTTTTTTTTTAAATATACATAGGTTAATATTTATCGACTCGTCACAAAAGGATCTGTAGAAGAAGATATTCTTGAAAGAGCCAAGAAAAAGATGGTGTTAGATCATTTAGTAATTCAGAGAATGGACACTACAGGGAAAACCATACTACATACAGGCTCTACTCCTTCAAGGTATATTTGTATTTATTTCCATACCAATTTACCCTTAAGTATATTTGACAAGTAAGTAAAAATGTAAGTTATTTCACTTGGTTAATGAAAGGCAAAATGAAGTTAAATTAGTAAAGATGCAAAGTATATTGTCTTTATAGATTTTATTTGCATATTAAATATATATGGTAAAAAAATGCAGTTTTTATTTAACAGTAATAAGAAAGATTAACTGACTCATGATTATAGCGAAATTTTTCAAGTTACTAAGATAAAATGTTTTTCCTGAAACATCCTTTATTTCAGCTCAACACCTTTTAATAAGGAGGAGTTATCAGCAATTTTAAAGTTTGGTGCTGAGGAACTTTTTAAAGAACCTGAAGGGGAAGAACAAGAGCCCCAGGTAAGTAGTGTTTCTGGTCTAGATAGATAAAACAACCAAAAATATGTATGAATGATTTCATTATAAAGAGAAACTACTTTTCTCTTTTAGGAAATGGATATAGATGAAATCTTGAAGAGGGCAGAAACTCGGGAAAATGAGCCAGGTCCATTAACTGTAGGAGATGAGTTGCTTTCACAGTTCAAGGTATGGCTCTGTTCCCTCCCTCCTGCCACAATTACACTTTCCTTTATAAATGGACCTATTTTTCTTTCGTGTACCTGTCTGTCTCCATTCTTATGAAACAGATGTCTCAGTAAGTCAACCCTGTATGTCTTTTTACTTAAAATGTGGTTTCACTTACACAAAGTATCTACCATTAGTATAAACATTTAAAAATATATGATGTATTTTGCTAATAAAATAAGATATATTTATGAATGTGTTAATGATTAGAATTCTAGGTAGTTTTGTGTTTTATTTACCACCTTTGTTGTTAAGCAGCTGTGGATTTGTTGAATGCAAAATAGAAAGCTTGCATTTCTTAGTCAGTGACATCTAGAAATAGCTTTTAGCCCTAATGTAAACTTAAATGCCAGGTGTTATCAGTTAAATATATTATAATTTGAGTGCAAAAAAAAAAGGCAGAACATGATGTATTTGCTTAGATCAGCAGACTATTAAATAGCTGTCCTGCTGATTGTTCATTTGCATCGTACTTTGTTTTCTAGGGTGTATTAATGTTTGGTTAGTTTTATTATAGCTTCACATTAACTCAGGCACTCAATTGTTGTTAGCCTTTTTTTGAAGGAAGTTAAAAAACAATCATACAGCTATTGGGGAGGTGTTTCATTATGCATCTGTAGTAGTCAACTTTTAAAAGAAGAAAAAGATTCTCATCTTTTCTCATCGTAGCCCAGGTTGCGTGGAGTCTGTCTGTTTCATAAATGAATAAAAATACTTCCATTAGAGACAGTGTTTCACAACGCGTTTTGCATATATAAATTTTATATATATTATAAAACAATAGCCTATATAAAAATACGTAAAATATGCCATCTAGAAATTGTTTTTCTAAAATGTTAATTGCTCAGTTTTTTTTAAAATAAAGTCATGTATTGATTTGGTGAAAATACATATATTCTGATATACAAGGTGGCCAACTTTTCCAACATGGATGAAGATGATATTGAGTTGGAACCAGAAAGAAATTCAAGAAATTGGGAAGAAATAATTCCGGAACTCCAGCGGCGTAGAATAGAAGAGGAGGAAAGACAAAAAGAACTTGAAGAAATATATATGCTCCCAAGGATGAGGAACTGTGCAAAACAGGTGTCTCTTGGTTCTGGCTGACTTGTGCTTTTATGTTGCTGTTGGTTTACTCTGTTGGGAGTTGTTGGGTTTTGGGGTTGTTTTTTTCCTTTTCTCAACACATATTTCTGACGGGCTAGGTAAAACTTTACTTAGGTTTGTTAATCATATAGCTTTGAACTACTTATTCTGAAATTTCAGATCAGCTTTAATGGAAGTGAAGGGAGGCGCAGTAGGAGCAGAAGATACTCTGGATCTGATAGTGACTCCATCTCAGAAAGAAAACGGCCGAAAAAACGTGGAAGACCACGAACTATTCCTCGAGAAAATATTAAAGGATTTAGTGATGCAGAGATCAGGCGGTAAGATATGGGGGACATGCACATTTAAAAGGATAAGACAATTTTTATTGAAAGTACAGAAGGCGGTTAATTTCTCCTGAATTTTTGAAATTTTCGTTGTTCTCAGCATGTAATGTTTTCCCTTCTGTGCTTTGTGGTTCTGACATAGTGAACTGTTATGGCAAGATTCTGAATAGATTTTAATGAGGGATAAAACTAGGTTTGAAAAATATTCTAGATTGTTTTAAATTTGTTAATTACTGCAATCCATGAAGACAGTGATTTAAAAAAACAGTTGTTACAATGGGTGGGCTTTTCTTTTGACATACAAGCAAAATAATCTGCTTCCCATCACTTTATCCAAAAAATGCAGTCCTGAAAGAATATGTAAAACTTTTCTGGTGACAACTACAAAATTTTAGTGGGTTTTGTTTTCTTTTTAAGCTTCTTGACACAGTAATTGAATTACTGTTCTATCGTGCATTTTTTAAACTAAAAAAATATAAAATCCTATTTGAATCTTGTACAACAGGCACCTTCAATATTTGGTGCCAAAATATTTTTTTGGTAGAAGGAGAAGGAACTCTTGGTTTTCTGAAATCCTACTTTGCGTCTGAAATTCAAGTATGCATGTTTTCCTAAAATGCTGTAAAGCTTTAAAAAATATTTTTGGTTAGAGAAGTAACTTCAGTAATCTTTTTTGCCTTTCCATTTTTTCTAGCAACACAGCGAATTTGTACTTTTTTCAAGGCTGTTCCCATGCTTGCACTAGCAATTTGAGGCCTTAATTGTTGAGGAAATCTTCTTTCTTTTATTAAATTATTTTTATTTATTTTATTTTTATTTCACTTCCTTTCTATCACAGGCATCAGCAGTTTCTTTTCATTGCTTACACATTCCTACAGAGAGTATCTTTCATGTCATATTCTCCAAAATCTTCAAATCACCTATTGCAGGCTGCTTCTTTTACTATGTAAGGCATGATGTGCCCGAAATCTCTATTTACTGTAAATGCACATTAAATTTTTATGATTAGACACATCCAGCTGCTGAATCTTCCGTCTTGTGAAATTAGTAAAGCAATTTTGAAATAAATTGTACCCTCTATTGTTTTATTTACATCAGTTCTTAAGCCAGTAAAACTCTGACTTGGTTTGGGTTATCTGGATATAGTAAGCTGCCCTACCCTCTCTCTCTTTCTTTTTTTTTTTCCTTCCGTTGTCTGTATATCATTATGCCAAGATTAATAGTTGTATTAATAAAATTTTAAAACCAATGTAATTAGTTAAGAATACATTTAAATGGCTATTTTTTTTTTCCGTTACTAGGTTTATCAAGAGTTACAAGAAATTTGGTGGCCCTCTTGAAAGGTAAACTTGTTTGATTATTATTATTTCTGTATCAACTTCGAACCTTTGTTTCCATAAAAATTAAGAACAATATACCAAGAAACACTAGGCTAAAGAGAAGACAACAGTGTCTAGTCTTTTGTTTTCAGTATTACATGGCTGTCTTAATATCTTCCCTTCCTTCATGTATGGTATGGTATGTGTGCAACAGCCACACAATAAACTGTTCAATTTGCAGGACTGCTTTCTCTCTTTATACTTTACTTGCCGTCTTGTTTAATCTTCATTGGTGGTAATCATTCAGTTGTCTTGTTTGACAGCCTGTTGAAAGCCTATCAGTTTATCCACTGTGACCGTCAAAGTTAGTTTTGCATTTTCCTTATTGTCGTTTCTTATCTTTAAGCTTTCTTATTCTGTATTTTAAGAAAAGCTTACCGTCCTTATTTTCCTTATAAATATTTATATGAACATATGATACATAATCTTTCATCTTCTTTTTTTGAAGAAATGTACAGTAATTTAAATCAACACTATAAAGTTAGGGTTCTTTACAGTTCTTGGTGTATTGTCCTCTGATACCTGAATGACTTTTTTTTTTTTTTTCTCGGATCAAAACTGTACACAGCATAGTAAGTGCAGGTGACTGGTATCTTACGTGATCATTTCTCTATTTTCAAAGTCTGAAGCAGTCATTCACAGTTACTACAGTTTCACAGCTATAAAAATGTTTATTCTTTTATTACAGGTTAGATGCTGTAGCTAGAGATGCTGAGCTAGTTGATAAATCAGAGACAGATCTCAGACGTTTGGGAGAGCTTGTACATAATGGATGCATTAAAGCTTTAAAGGACAATTCATCTGGACAAGAAAGAGCAGGTACAATGTGTTCAGGGGGCTTAGGGGCACCACAAATGTCAGGAAGTCTGAATTATTCTTGCACTCTGATCTGATCATAACAGAAAACAGTTCTGTTGGGGGAAAATACAAACAAAAATGTTGGCATGCTGGATGATTTTAAAAAAGGGTTGTAAGAAGATTACTTTTTTTTTTTTTCCCCTTTCTGTGTGTGAATTCTCACTGGAGAAAGCAGTTTGGTTAAGAAAAGGTCATTCAGTATAATTAAAAGTTTGCTGCTATAGCATCAGTCTTACTTGTTTTCTTTACTTTTTTTGGTATGATATTTGTAAAGGTAGATATTTTAATAGCTTTGTCATTTTTTTTAAGGAGGTAGACTTGGGAAAGTTAAAGGCCCAACATTCCGAATCTCAGGAGTGCAGGTGAATGCAAAGCTAGTCATCTCTCATGAAGAAGAGTTGGCACCATTGCACAAATCCATTCCTTCAGATCCAGAAGAAAGAAAAAGGTATTGATTTATTATTTTTTTTAAAGGAAGTAGTAACTTAAATTTTTTTTCAAGTTTTACTAGCTATTTTCAGACAACATTGACTGAAAGCACACTGTGACAGCATTGTCCCTCTATTCCCTGTAAGGACTGGCAGCAGTAACCTGCTCCACATCTGTTCGTTTGCCTGTCTTCCTGTGCTGTAGAAGTCTGTACCGGTTTTGCCTTCTCAGTTGTATTTACTGAGGACTCTGTTCAGTTACTAATAATATGTGACACTATCTATCGAAGTGCAGCAGAGGTAGTTATTTCTGCCTCTGTACTTTTTCCCTTGCCACCTTGTCTGTCACAATCCCTAAACTATCCACTTAGTTAGCGGTTACACTTGGATGGTTGTTTATGCTTTTTTATTCATGGTTAGCCAAGTCTGTGGTACAGCTCATGGCCACAGACTTCGCCATGAAATTCTTCATATTTTAGTCGTAATCAGCTTTAAAATACATTTCAGTGGTGCTTTCAATAAATATTTTATAGAAATGTTAGGAGAACATAACGATAAGTATTTGGATTAATTTCCTAAATATACCAGCATCTTAGCAGAGAAAATAAATCTAGTTACATTACTTTTAGTATGCTCCTTTCCCCCTTGCTAAATGTCAAAAGTAAAAATCCCTTATTTGTCTTTAATTTATTTCTGCTAGATACGTCATCCCATGCCACACCAAGGCTGCTCATTTTGATATAGACTGGGGTAAGGAAGATGATTCCAATCTGTTAATAGGCATCTATGAATATGGTTATGGCAGCTGGGAAATGATAAAAATGGATCCTGATCTCAGTTTGACACAGAAGGTATGTCGTTATAACATTTCATAGAATCATTTAGGTTGGAAAAGACCCTTGGGATCATTGAGTCCAACCATCAACTCCACTCTACAAAGTTCTCCCTTACACCATATCCCCTAACACCACATCTAAATGAGTCTTAAACACATCCAGGGATGGTGACTCCACCACCTCCCTGGGCAGCCTATTCCAGTGTCTGACCGCTCTTTCTGTGAAGAATTTTTTCCTAATGTTCATTGAGGACTCTTGTTGTTTAGTTAATAATGCTACTAAAAACAGTTACTGAAAGAGCTCATTTTACGATAACTGAAATTGCAGGGACATTATACATCACTTGTACTTCTTAGTATCCGTCTTGTGCTATATTACTAGATTTTAAGGTCTTCTGTATTCAGTTGAAGTATTCCTTCTTGCAGTCAATTGTATTGCCGTGTTTCCATGTAGTTGGGACATCTGTCATTTGAATTTCTCTTTTAAGTATTTTGCTTCTCTATTTGAGACGTTCTAGTTTTGTTTAGAGATTTGATTAAGTTTCCCCACCCCACTTAATCCCCAGGTTCTTCACTTGAAGCTGTCTTTCCGTCACAGCACTGGTGAGCAATAGGTATTAAGGGAAAGACCAGAGCGAAGTAAACTTTGTGACAGTGCCAGCAATCTATGGCTTTGGCATTTGAGGAGCTAGGGTTGTGTCCAATTTCGTTCAATAACGATTCCTACTCCTGCCTTCCATTAATTTGCCTGGGTTTTTGGAACCACCCATTTCTGTTTTTTGACTTCTATAATACCTCGTGGTGAGGTCTGCATTTAGAAGATGAATGAGACAGAGCCAGGAGTTGTGTGCCAGAATTTCTTAGATTAGGTATCGGAGTGGAAACAGAAATCTGAGTCTGGCTTCTTGAGTTTGTTTTAAACTGGGAGGCAATTTCCATTGGCTGCATGATTGGAGAGAAATGAAAACATTTAAGAAATTCCCCATTGCTACAAGTATGCCGGTGTATTTATTAGGTATAGTTGAAATGGATTGTTTTCCACCTTCTTTTATGCAGCTTTTTCTGTTCTGTGTGCACCAGCCTAGCATCTTCCAAACTTGATAATATGTACTCATAGCTGTGATACTGCCATTGTTCTCAGATTTTGCCTGATGATCCAGATAAGAAACCCCAGGCGAAGCAGTTACAAACTCGTGCAGACTACCTCATTAAATTACTGAATAAAGACCTTGCAAGGAAGGAAGCACAAAGGCTTGCTGGTGCAGTAAGTAAAACTTGGCATTCGTTACTGAGATAAAACAATATGCATATGGACATGGTAGCTGATCCTCTTCTTGGTTTTGTGTTGTTTTTTTTTAGTTCTGCTCCTTTTCTTTATGTAGTATTACTCTGTATTGCAAATCATATTACACAAGACTCACTCAAGAAATTGATTGCGAGTTTCATATTGTATTATTCTCTTATTATTTCTATGTATTCTCTAGTGTTGCACTATGCTCTGTCTCCAGTCCTGAGAAGAGTGGTGATGATTAATGGCAATAAGTAAAATAAAATGAACCCTTTATTTGATGTGAAAACAAATCTTTTTATTGCAACTGCTGTTAAAGGATGCTTGTCAGTTGACATATTAAAGAGACCAATTTGCATTCAGGGCAACTCAAAGAGGAGGAAAGCAAGAACTAAGAAGAATAAAGTGACAAAGGCTGCAAAAATAAAAGAAGAAATAAAAAGTGATTCTTCACCGCAACCCTCAGAAAAATCTGATGAAGATGATGATGAGGATAACAAGGTAAGTATCTCTCATATGGTAAAGGTGGCTATTCGGTTCCTCCTATTACTGTCAATTTCTATTTTATCTTCTGCATGTTGCATCAGTACAAGCACATATAATACTGTGTCTGTTTTAATTTAATGATTAAATTTAATGATTCCACAGCCAGTAGCTGTGGAATTATGAGTAGTTTTCCAAATTATATTACAGAAAAATGTTGTGGTCTAATTACAAGTGGCATTGCTCAGTTTCAGTATTGTTTAAAGACTTCAGCATTGTATCTGCTAGAAATGCAAACCTAATGTAACACACAATTATAAGTGTTGTAACTACTGATGGATATTCTTCAGGTAAAGTTTTTTTTTTATTTAGGCTCAGGAAAAAACATGAAGGTCAATTAGAATGAGCAGCACAAATTAATGATACTTCAAGACTTCCATAGGAAATCTCCTGTTAGGTCATGGCTTTTATCATCCAAAAAGACTGTTTAACCAACTATTTAACCTTGTTGTGTTCTGTTACTTCTGGTGTGTTCCTTTAGGGCTCTACTTGTGTTGGGTCTTTTTATTTCTAATATTTACACAGCAGAAATCATTACAGATAAAAATTTAGGTAAAGTTTAGGGTCATGTCATAGCTAATTTTATGACTTTGAAAGTAGTTGAAATAAATCAGTGCAAATCTATACGTATCATTAAAATACTTTCTACTTGGTTTAAAATAAACTAAATTGAAGTGTCTTATGTAACCGTTTTAAATAATTAAAAAACATTGTAACTGTCAGCTCACTCTAGAGGAGTTTTAACTCTTTATAATTAAAACTGAGTCAGCTTTAGAAGAACCATGATATATCTATAAAAAAATAATCATTTTTAACTAAAGCATTCCTGTATGTATTTATATTGTACTATGAAGAATAAAATGTAAAGCCAGAGAAAAAAAATTAAAAATTTGAAGGTAGACTGGCTTATGTTTGTCTGGAATGTAAGGCTAAGAACTGTAAACGTTGTCGCAGTTCCCAGTAAATTAACATGGACAACTGAATCCTAAAACTAGTAAGTGTTCAGTCTAGTTAAAAAAATGAGTGTTAGACTTCATCTCCACTCAAAACAGAAGATGCTGCCAGTCAGTTGATTGACTTGTTATGTTTTGGTAAAGTGCCTAGAATCCTGTCCCCTTTTGTATATTTCACAACAGTTATTCATCACTTCAATACTTTTGGACATAGACTGACAATTGCACTTCCAAAAACTGAACCATACACAAGAATGGGCTTTCACCATCTAAACAGCTGGCTCTAACTACTTAGCTGCCATACTGTGTACAATATTTAAAATTTAACTGTTTAACTGCTAGAACATTCAGCAAACTCTTGAAGTCATTGGATTTTTGCTGGGAAGTTTCCATGATACCTAAATAATGAAGTCCTGGTTGGGCTAATTACTTGATACCTCATCTAATTAACTTGTTCAGATTCATGTATTAGGCATTCTTTCATCTGTTTTTCTGCAATGGATTCTATATATGCCTTTCCAGGGTGTATTCAAATGAATTCAAAGATCATAATGATTCTTGCACCTGTACATAGTACTTTTTCATGTACTGTACTGTATTCTTCTGTGTCTGAAAGGATTTGAGCTTCCATCTCAAACTTTGTAAGTGAATATTATAAAGAGCAGTGGAGAGTGGTATTTTGTCCACCTTTGAATAATTAAATGGGCCCCTATCAGACAATCTGTAACCAAGACTTTTTTTTAAAGCATAGTAAAAAAAGAACACCTCTGGAAAAGAGGAAGTTGGGACTCTGTTACCTTCCCCTGTGAGTGTTTAATATGGGATTGGTAAAAAGTTACTGGGACAAAGCTGACTAGGACAGAGGTCTTCTATCATCTCCTTCACTTGAGTGTCCTAACCAACCAGCTCAGTTTTGTGAGACTACTTCTTTTGAGTTTGTAGCTTTTCAGAGCCTAACTACCTTTTAGAGGGACAGAATTCTAAGTTAAATGGACATAACTTCTCACCCCCCACTACCACTGCTAAATCAGTACTTGCTTTGTCACATCAAGGAAGTGAGTAGTTCTCATCTTTCTTTACAGCTGCATTCAGTTCTATTTGATAGGTGTTAAATCTATGTCCAAAAAGAAGAAAATGCACAGATAAAAAGTATGTTTTAATCTGATAGTTACAAAACTTGTATAGATAGGAGCTCAGTTTGATGTGACGTTATATGCTTGCATATTGCAGGATGAGATTGTTTCAGTGAAACAACCACATAAAAAAATTAAAGCAGAAAAAGAAAATGAAGAAAAGCCTGAGCCAGATATTGGTATAAAGAAGGAAGCTGAAGAAAAAAGAGAGACAAAAGAAAAGGAAAATAAGAGGGATTTGAAAAGGGAGAAAAAAGAAAAAGAGGATAAGAAAGAATTAAAAGAAAAAGATATTAAAGAAAAGAGAGAAAACAAAGTAAAAGAATCCACACAGAAAGAAAAAGAAGTAAAGGAAGAGAAGGTAACTAGGTTTACTTATCTTATATAGCACTAGAAAAGGCCACTAGGTTTATGTGACTGATTTTGAGATGAAAAAGTATGATCAGTTGTCATTTCATTGAAGTCTTTTACATCATTTGAAGTTTTTATTTTTACAACCTGAAACCATGAGGGCAGGCATTTGAAATGGCAAATTACATCTTCAATGATACGTATCTTAGTTGGATTGAGAGTACAAGTGTGTGCAAGAAATTCTTTTATTCCTTTTCCATTCTTCTTTTCCATCCCACAGAGAAAGTAAAATACACTGTCATTGAACATCAGCATATTTTTTGTTCTTATTATTGAAGAGAATGCAGTAGTTACGGGGATTGTCATGTATTATAGGATAATTCCAGAGCCAAAATAAATTTACTTAAATATTTTTATATCTTGTTCTTAGGTAAATGAAATCAAATCTGAAAATAAAGAAAAAACTAAAAAAATGCCATTGTTGGATACTCCAGTTCATATTACTGCAACCAGTGAACCAGTTCCTATATTGGAAGAATCAGAAGAACTGGATCAGAAAACTTTTAGCGTGGTAAGTCCCTTTTTGATAAGTTAGTGTTTGTACTTGATAGTCTAAATGAGGACAATTTCTGATGTTCTTGATTCTATTATTGGGCACAGTAACACAGGTGATCTTTTGCTAGTAAAGTCTCAGATCAATGAACGTTAGTGACACTGTACTAAGGTAATTTTTGTCTTCATTCTAGTAGTTTTATTTTGTTGTTTACTGTATTTATGCAGGATAGTAGGAAAACTTATCCAGTGGTCGGTATGCTGAATAGATTTAGAATATAGACTTTAAAGATATATCCTCAAGAATAACTTGTGTATCCTGCTTCTTAAAGAGCAGACATGAATGAACTTCAGAGCAATTGCTGGTGTCTTGGGCTTTACCTTATCATATATACCTTTCTTCTTTATAAGATAACAAAGTTTCAGCACTTCCCTCCTCAAGTATTGCAGACTTAAATTAGTAGACACAGGAAGGAACAAATGCTAAAGCCCTTAGAAATACCTTGCTGGAGTCATGCCTCTGACACCAAAAGAATTTTGTTTATTCCCTACTTCTTAGAATCAATATTAGAGGGCAAAAAAGGCATGTAGACACAATTTATGTGAAGTTTTATATGTCGGCTGGGGTCTTTGGAAAGGTATTAGTGGATTACTTTGAGCAAGTACTCTCCTGGGGGTGTTTTGTCGTTCAGATTTCAAGAGTTGGTTGTTTCTACCAGGCAGGTTTATTGGGGCTGCTGTGGGTGCTGGCTGTGACGTGCAAGTAAGATTGAGTATGGCAGTGCCTGGTCTATGTATAGTTTTATGCTAAACGTTCCAAGTATCTCACCTGTGACTTCCAGGATGAGCCTCTAGTGGTTCAGATGGATATGTTTGTGTGGCTAAGTGACAGAAAATCACTTGATTTCATGTACAGTTTTATTTTTCTGATCACCTCTACATTTAAGCAGTGCACTCTGTAAGCTATCTTTTAAAGGCTACTCAAAGCTGTGCCTAGTGCAATGTGTGTAATGCAGCTGCTTAATTACTTAGTGGCATGAGCTGGGGATGGAACAGCGTCCCCGATTTTTCTGAGTTGTCCTTAGATGCTTACATGGTAATGGCAATATTCCACTTCATTTCATTCTAAACATTTACTTCCTTTAATTCTTACTGGGAGTAATTCTACATGGGATTTGTGTATAGAATTTTTTTTTTTGTTCAGGTTTTTTTGTTCTTCTGGAATGTATGTTTATCTTATGCCATGGTCAGATGCAGTCTAATTAGCATGTATAGCTTACACTTTCAAGTGGAAACTACTACTGTGGGCTTTTCAGGCTTAACTATTTGTCTCTTTGTGACAAGATTGTGCATTTCATCTGTTTACCATGCCATTGTAGTTGAAAGGTATTACTAACTAAGTGTCTGTAATTTAAATCATGCTAACTGGTTTTATCTTCATTTATTATAACATCTGATACAAAGTGTGAAAAGTCAAGAATGCACATACGACATATAATTGAGTTGCCATCACTGTTGTTAATAATCTAGTCATACCCTAACTGGCTTTAGTCTAGATGACACAAGTTCTGATACACTCTGCGAGGACTGAGGTTTAAAAACTCCTCAGAGAAGCAGTTTTGATCCTCTGCTGAATGCCAGGTTTAATTGTTGCAGCGCGTATCTGTTTGAAATGTAGTGAACACTCTCATACTTAATTCTGACATTGAGTTTGTATAGCTTTCAAGGTGCTAAAAAGTATGTCTTGTCCTATATGCTTGTGCTGAAAGACATAACTAATTGTAAAACCCAGTTTCCTCAGAAGATCCCTTATATTAAGTTAGTGCTTTCTTAAATCCTTGATATCAGTATTTTATACAATCTAATGCTTTCATAGAGGAGTAAATTTCCAGTTGGGTTTAAAATACAACTTTCTCCAAAGAAAACCTGTAAAACACTTTTAAAAGCTGTGAGCAAGTCTTGCGTTTCATTTGGCTTGTAACAGTACTGTCTTTGCCTGTATATGTATATTACAGTAACAGGCGGGTCATGTTTTAGAATACATTCTTTTTTATTTTAATTAATACGTTCCTTTTTTCCATTTTACAGTGCAAGGAAAGAATGAGGCCTGTCAAAGCAGCATTGAAACAGCTGGACCGACCAGAGAAGGGCCTTTCTGAAAGAGAGCAGCTGGAACATACTAGACAGTGTCTTATCAAAATTGGGGATCACATTACTGAATGTCTAAAGGAGTACACAAATCCTGAACAAATTAAACAGTGGAGAAAGTAAGTTATTCTCTGTGTTTCTTCTTGAAAAAGGAAAATCTGTAATTGCTTCTATTAAGCAGAATAGTTCTTAATTATGTCACTTGTTTCTTATTGTCTCTTTCTTGTATCTTTCTGCTGTTTTAAGTAGGAATCTATAAAAAGATGATTGTAGATGGTTTTGACTTAACAATGGATTGACTTTTTCATACTGATTAGCAATGCATTTTGTCCAGTAGGTGGAGTCATCTGATTTCTTACAACAGAAAGCAAACACTATACGACTTGTAACTTTTAGACTGTGTTTAATGGAGAAGCATTTTTACCTTTAAGGATCTGGTTTTTTTATTTCCTGCTAAAAATAGGCAGTTCTAAATTTGTGTTGAATTTTTTAGGATTTTGAGTTGCAGAATTCTTTATTCTTCTTAAAATATACTCTAAAATTAAATTACATATTACATATTAACTATGACTTGATAAAAGTATCATAATGTACTCAGATGTATTTCAAATATGAAAGAAGAGTGCATCTTTATGAGGTGACAATTTAAATAAAAAAATGTTGTTTTGTAAACTTCTTACATTTCATTGTTATGGTCTTAATGCAGTTAGAGTTACTTTTATTGGAATGTGCACTTTAATCTTTTATGGTTGAAAATATATCCTGCACTTCCGAATACAAAAGTCAGTGCTTCGTTTCCTTGAAGACTTCTGTTGGTGTTGAATGCTGCTTCTGTTTTTACTTGCTTTACTTCAAAATATTAAGGTGATCTGAGGTACAAAACCAATCTTATATTGCTCTCTTAGCATGTAAATTTGACAAAAAGAATTCCAGGCTTTAGATCTGTTACCTGTGATCAGGGAAGCAAATGGTTTCTTTAGGGTTTTGGCATTTTGACAGCGAAAGTCTTGTTTGTTCTTTCATTCCTTTGAGCACAGATTAGGCACAAATTTACTGCCATGCCACTTCCATCCTCTTTCACAGTTCTTATTTGATTTCAAAATCCTTGACCAGGCTTTGGAATTCTGTGCAGAAATTCTCTCACTGATATTTTCATTATATAAGGCTTGTAGGTCAAATGTCTTACAGTGTAAGAGATTTCCAGTTTGGAAGAATTTTTACTTACTTTACTTACTTAGATTTTTATTTACTGAGTGGTAAATACTAAAAATTCAAACAAACTTTCAGAAGACATATATAAACTGATAGCCACATTCTTTAGCAGTTTCACAAATCATTCTCTTAACACAATTGTTATTAGTAATGCTTTACCTACATTTTGCACACCGAAGTACTTAACGATAAGTATTAGTCTTTCCAGTGTTTGAAATACAGTTAGGTAATGTTTGCTGTGCAGCTAGGCAATACTGTGTAAAGTTTATAGTGTTTCTGGTTTACTGACATACTGTTCAAATAATTTCAGTTAATTCTATGTCCTATTGCATAATACAAGAAAAAAAAACGTATAGAAGAATTATAACTTCTCTTTTCTTCTTCCTCAGAAACTTGTGGATTTTTGTCTCTAAGTTTACAGAATTTGATGCCAGAAAGCTGCACAAACTGTATAAACATGCAATCAAAAAACGCCAAGAATCTCAGGTAGTATTTTCAGATCCTTTCTAAATATACACATGTATGTATATATTTTAAGTATTATAACTCTTTTATTATGTTTAAAGGATTATAAGGAACACAGAAATACACTTCAAGTAGCATTTATGTTTGTAGTAAAGTATTCTCTTTTGTTAGGATTTTTTCTAATTAATTCAGATGAACTATGGGATTTAGCAATGAGTTTCTGTACTTGTCTCTTTTAGCAACAAAATGACCAGAATATTAGCAGCAATGTGAATACACACGTAATTAGAAATCCAGGTAAGAAACCTTTAAGTATACTCTTGTTAGATATCTTAGTTTTCATGTTTATTTCATTTCATGTGTCTCCTAGATGTGTCTCCCACACTGGTACGTATCATAGAGATAGGCTGATGAGAAAAACTTCACTGGTTTGCTGATGAAATCCAGCTGAGTGCAGACTGTACCAGCTTGTACTTACTGGTTTTAGTAGCATGTTATTTCACCATCCTTTAAAAAAAATTTTGGAAGTGTTTTTGCGTTCAGTTTTGGGGAGGGAGAAAGGTCTACCCAATCTGTAAATTTCTTGGAAATTCTGTGCTTATTTGTAGCTATTATAATGTCACTACTGTGTAAAGTGAGCAAGCTACTCCTTGAAGTCATAGTTTATAATCAGTTACACAGGCTGTCTTTTACTGTTGACAATAACACTGATTTTTCTATGCTCCCACACCTGCTCCTTGTAATACTTGCTTTTGTCTTGTGTTATGTAACACTTAGAGTATATTTTCATGGACTTAAAATCAGCATAATGTATTTCAGAAATACCACTGAAAGTCTTTCATTAACACGGTGTACCTTGAAAACTTATTCATGCTAAGGCCATCCCTTCTTTGAGAGGAAGTTCCTGCCATTCTGTCTAAATTTGCCCTACTAACGGCAGTTCTGCTCACTGCTCATTTGGACCACGCTTAGCTTGACAGACTGAATGGAGCGGTTGAAAAGTTCAGTTTCTGAGTCCTAACATCTACATTCTAGCTTGCTTCCCTCTTACTTCTGAGGTTTCTTTCACTTCAGCTTGCATTAGTGCATTTGTCTTTCAGCTATTTAGATGTTGTTTCTGTCAGATTGTAAGTCACTTTCATACTGCCTGACATCTGACAGGTAGAAGTGCCATTTGAATTAGGTGAAGGAAAGACTTTATGAGACTTCCTTTTAACCTTTCTTTTATTAAACAGATGTGGAAAGGCTGAAGGAGAATACAAACCATGATGACAGTAGCAGGGACAGTTATTCTTCTGATAGACATTTGTCACAATACCACGATCATCATAAAGACAGGCATCAGGGAGATGCTTACAAGAAAAGTGACTCTAGGAAAAGGCCCTATTCAGCCTTCAGCAATGGAAAAGATCACAGAGACTGGGATCACTACAAACAAGACAGCAGGTGAGTTTCTTCAGCAATTTTAAAATCTGTCCAGAATTCCCCTCCTGTTTTTGTAGTATGTTTGTAGCAAGCACCAAAATATCTTTTTTGAGTAATGCAAAATTGCAACTATGATATCTCTCTAATGCAGTTCTGTTGATTTCATAGAACCACAGAGTGGTTTAGGTTGGAAGGGATCTTAAAGATCACCTTGTTCCAACCCCCCTGCTGTGGGCAGGGACACCTCCCACCAGACCAGGCTGCTCAGAGCCCCATCCAGCCTGGGCTTGAACACTTCCAGGGATGGGGCAGCCACAACTTCTCTGGGCAACCTGTTCCAGTGTCTCCGCGCCCTCATAGTGAAAAATTTCTTCCCTTTATCTAATCTAAATCTGCCCTCTTCCAGTTTGAAGCCATTAGCCCTCGTCCTATCACTACCTGCCCTTGTAAAGAGTCCCCTCTCCAGCTTTCTTGTAGGCCCCCTTCACATACTGGAAAGCTGCTATAAGGTCTCCCCAGAGCCTTCTCCAGGCTGAAGAGCTCCAACCCTCTCAGCTCGTCTTCACAGGAGAGGTGCTCCAGCCCTCTGATCGTCTTTGTGGGCTTCCTCTGGACCCGCTCTTGACGTAATTGTGGCTCTTAATGTGTTCTCACTAACACTAATACAAATAATATCTATTTATCTATTTTTTAGATACTACAGTGACAGTAAACATAGAAAGTTAGATGACTACAGGAGCAGAGACCACAGGTCAAACCTGGAAGGAAGTTTAAAAGACAGCCGGGCTCATTCAGACCACCGTTCCCATTCAGACCACAGGATACATTCAGATCATCGTTCCTCTTCAGAGTACAGCCATCATAAATCTTCTAGGGATTATAGGTACCACTCAGACTGGCAAATGGACCACAGAGCTTCAGGTAGTGGCCCAAGGTCACCATTAGATCAGAGGTCTCCTTATGGTTCAAGATCTCCCTTAGGACACAGATCTCCATTTGAACACTCATCAGATCACAAAAGTACACCTGAACATACATGGAGTAGCCGGAAAACATAACAAAGACTGACATTTTCTGGACCTTCTTTTAGCCATATACAGTAAACTAACACAGTAATTGCCTTACATGACTTGAAAGATACAGACTGGATATTCTATCAGTAGCAGTATTGTTACTTCTTTCCAGGATGCAAGGTCTATTATCCCAACAGAAGAAAAATATTTTTGTATTTAAAGTTTATGCTGCACTGTGCTGCAAATGCTGTGGCACTCTTTTTTAAGAAATGGAAGATGTTTACTTTTACAGGGACCTCAACACTGCCCCTTTCAGACTGGATCTTACTATAAAACTCTTCATGTCAAAGTGGTTTTAGGCTGAACACGTTTTAAATTATGTTTGTAAATGAACTTTTAAACACTGACCTGTGCTCATATTTCAGGAAGGAATGAGGAGTTTATTTTCTTTTGTTTCTTAGTAAAGAACTCTCAAGGACTTTGTTCACTTTCCAAAGCTACTTGTTTACATTGTACACTGCGACCACCTTGCCGCTTTTCATCACAAGCTTGAATATTTAAATTCTGTACCTATAACTGTAAAATAGCCAGGATTTCTCCTGTTTGTGATCAGTTATAATGCCTTTTTACAAAACAAACAAAAATAATAATAATAATAAAAAAAACCACAAACAAATGGCTGTAAATTATTGTAAATTAATTAAATGAGCTTTTTTCCCCTCTCAGGCTTTTTTTGACTGTTCCTTTCCCCAACAACTCAGGCCTTCTTGTCACAAGTATGAAACAAAATCAATGTACTTACATGTTTTAGTAGAATATCTTGATGGAATCACTGTTCAGAATGTAAAAATGGGGAAAGGGAACATTTTATTCCATTTAGTGCTCCTTTTTTATGGATACTTTAGATACATGGTTTGGGTTTTTTTTTGTTTTGTTTTGCTTTTTTTTTTCCTATTAAACTGTCAGTGTTGTGATTGTTTGTAATGAAATGGTAAGAAATACCCAACTGAACTGTGCTCTGGAAAGCTTTTCAGGTGCATTGGTTTTAAAGAAGGAGTGTTAACTATCTGAACACTTCAGAATCCAAATCAGCCAAAATTTATTGTAAATCCATTTGTGTTCCCTCTTCAACTTGGGCAATAATGTCAAATGTGCTATGCAGCCAGTTAATATTTTAGAAGATTTGAATTACTTTATTGACAGAATTGTTACAACGCACACTGATTGTACATAGATAACTTCTATCTGACAAATTAAATTTAAACTAAAAGGACATGTGGGCTCTTGTAGTTTTCTGCTGTGTTTTTCTCTACAGCAATGCTTTTTCTCAGGTTTACCTTTAAAAGCATTAAACTCTTAAGCACTAAATTTTAATATGTAATGCGATGATTAGGGAAGATACTTAGCCTGGCATCATGTGGTTGGAGCTGTATCTGTTGCTCCAGTTTTTCTCTGCTCTTGCATTGTTGAGCATTTTTTCTAGTTAAACGGGTTTATATGAAAGCATTTCTATAGCACCAAAATCTGTCCAGAGTATCTGTTAGGATCTCAGTGTAGGCACAGTAGCTGCACATTAAATTTTAAGCCTGTTTAATGTAGGATGTGACTCAGTTAATTAATGCTGCTTCATTTCTTAACTCGTCATCTTCCCAGGATCTGGAGGGTTTTGAGTTGTTCTGCTTTTGAGCTGAATTGCTGAAGCAGTGTTGAGGCAGTGAGAGCGTTGTCTGATAAGGCTGTGCATGGGTGCCATGTGTCTTCTGCTTCCAGTGGTGACAGTCGAGAAGTTGGAGCGTCTCCACAAGCACTGGCTGGTTCTTACTGCTTGGGTATTGCACAGATCCATCAGTAGAGCACAGAGAGAACAGTCCCACTGAGCCGGGTTCACCATCACTGTAGCCGTATTCCGGCATTGTGGCTGAGCGTGTCTAACATAACACGGTTAGTCTGCATCCATTTTTGTTAAAGGTGTCTCAGGTGTCTCTGAAATAAGCACGACAAAACACTTGGTGGCTTTGATGATTAGGATCGTTGGCAGTTAGTCTACTTAGGCTGTGTTAACTTTCATTCAATTGTATTCACAGATCTACAAATCACACTTGCAACTGTTTAAATTTTCCCCCTCTGGTTTCAATTAATTATCAAGTACAAAGTTTGATGGTGGAGATAGCTTCCATTGCTTACGATGCTGACTGTTAACAGTGTATTTTACTATTTAGGAGAATCCCATGTCCTCTGTAAATAAGCCATAAATAATTCATTTTCCATGCACACAGATTCAGTCCTTCTTTTTTTTATTTTTAATGAAAAGTCTTCAAGGAATGTGTCCGGTTCCAAAGCATCCGTCAGATACTAATGTTGCCTGTCTGTAAGAGATTTTGGAAAGTAAGAATTCTGGTGACTGGAAGAGAACTAACTCCTTGTATGGCAATTGATAAAGATTCAGGTGTTTCATCTACCATGCATTGAAGTCTAAGATTTCCATTTTAATCCTGGTATGTATTTCTAGTCTACCATTCCCAGTACTACCTAAAAAAAGTAGATGGTTGGTCAGGAGCGGTTTCAATCTCCAGTGTTAACGTTCAGCAACGACAGCTTTTTTTGGTAGGAAATCACCTCACCATTACTTAGGAAGATGGTCAGGACTGAAGACACACTAAAGGAGATCATCTTGACACAGCTTTTCTTCCTAATGAGTAGCCTTTTACTGCACGTTTCTCCATGATCAAGTTTTATTTGAACAGCAAATTAATTAAATCCTCGCTTCTTTTTATGTACTATGGCTGAAATGAGGTGGCCTCATTTTTACCTGAACAGAAATAAACGTAGACCATCTCTTGCTTCTATGAGAGAGCAGTGGAGATCATTAAAATAGATAATACCAGGAATGAGTCACGCACTTGTGCTGATGAAGGTTTGTTTTACTGAACTATGTTGGGACAGATACGTAGTGCTGTCAGTTGTATCTCTCCATGCTGCTTCAAACTTGATGAATCTTTTATTTGTGAAACGCTCCAGAAGCAGTAGCTGAGAAATCCAGGAGAAGAAAGAAAAGGCCGTTCATGGAATTCATTATTTGTTTTTTATCCCCTGTGTTTTTCTTTGTAGTCCAATTATTCTTAAGATAAAAGTTGAGAACGACTGAGTAATGGCACATTCTGGTCCACCCATCCTTATACTCTCACACTGTATGGGGTCAGTGAAAGATCTTCCTTTAGATGTGGCAATACTAAAACAAAGAATGCTCCTGGCATGTGTTTCCAACCCCCTGGCCCTAGCAATTTCTTGGTAACTATCTTATTTTTTTATTTTCAAAACTTTTAACAAGTGATAAATTGCTCTGGGATAAATCATGACATTTAATGATGTTATTTTGCATAAAGAAGTAAGAATTGCCATATGTCCTGCTGAAAAGAAAATAACTACTTCTAGACCTAACATATAAAGAAAATAATTCTACTTTTTAAATTGTAGCTTCTTCATCAGCCTATTGTGGTAGCTGCTTGCTTTGTTTTACACTTTGAAGCTCAGCATTAGGCTTTTAATTTATATTATATCAATATAATTCCCACTTAAAATATACCAGTAGAGTAAATTTTTTAAAAATCTTCGGTATTTGTTTGTATTCTGTATGATATATATTGTAGAAAAAATTGCCGGGGGGACGTTGCTTTACAGAAAAGTGGCAAGTCTTGGTCAAGTGTGTAATTTTCAGTTTACTCCAAAAGTTCATTATTTACATAAACAGATAAATACAGAAAATTTGCACGCATTTATTGTGGATTATCAAGACTGTATTTCAAATTTGTTTTCTTCCATTGTATAATATGACTTATCTTCATGAACCTTAATCATTTACAGGACGTAAACTGAGCAACAGTCCTTTGAGATACGTAAGTGCTAGCTGGATTTTATGACCAAACTTCAAAGCGATTAATTATAGTTCTATGTTTAGTCAACACCTGAGGTCTAACTGTAACCCCAAACTACTTAGTCTAAGCTTGATTCATTACACTACTACTTTTATTCTAGCTCTGAGGAAAAATGTAGCCGTGGAGTGGTCTACAGTAATATATATGAATTATATGTGGGGTAGCTGCTCTCTGATCCTTGGCTAACGGCTTCATCTTTCTGCAACAAGTGACACACAGCCTTTGGCCACAGCAGGTAACGTGGCCTCATGTGGAGGTTCCTGCACACCTGGACCTCTCTTCCGTTATAGAGATAACTTGGAAGACATCTCTTGCGTGTATCGTGGATGTATGAATAGTCAGGCAGTAGTGCTCTGTTTCCCCTAACCCTCCTAAGGTGTTTCCGTGGCGGTATGTGTTTTCTGTTACGTGATTGGGTACAAAGAAGATACCGATCAATTTGCCTCCCACCCCACGGCCACAAAGGACCCTGCGGCGCCTTGAGAAACGGGGCAGCAGGACACAGACTGCCAGAACAATTCGTACGTTGCACAGGTCCACCTTGGGCAACATTTTGAGGGCCTCTGGTAAAGCAGCGCCGAGGGATGGGCCATGGGCCAGGTCTCATTGGCAAACCACCGCATGGGCACGCTGCTAGGAGCAGAAAGAAGAGGAGGTTCATGGAATTTCTTGTTTCTTATCCTTTTCATTTTCCTCTATAGTCCAATTACTTGCTGAGAAAATGAATCCAGCTGTCCCAGCTCTTTCCTGGAATTGATTTGCAAACTTTTAATACAACATGTGCCTTTTTTGTGTGAAGGTTGTAAATGAAAGCCAGTGAAAATACACACTGCTCACTAAAGCCATATGAAATATTTTTCTGTTTAGGATTTCCTGCCAAAAATACTAATCCTAAACTTGAGCAAAGTGGTGGAACTAATTGTGAGAGCTGGGCGTTACCACAGTTGATGCTGTATAGTTGAGAGGTAGCACGTTTGCACCAACAAAAAAAGGAGGGTATTGCTGGAAGGATGACAGTCTTACAGCTGTCTGCGGGGACATGTCTATGTTTGTGGGAAGGAGGAGTCAGGTGAGTGTGTATTTCTCGGGTGCCAGCCAAGTGATGGCTGGGGAGATGGTGCCCCAGGGTCCTGCCAGTCCCTCTGATCCGTGCTGCTCAAACACGAAGGGCCCCAGCCCAGCTCAGAACTGAACGCCTCTGATTTTCTCAGCCCAAATTCCCACCCCACAGCTTCACCCTCAGTGTTTCTCACGGTGCGTTTTTATCAATCTACCCCAGCAGCAAGGAAGGAAAGCCTTTCTCTCAGCTCTCCTCTCCCTCTCACCATCGCTCAGCTTCTGAATCCATCTTCCCAAGCCTATTCCAGCTTTCTGCCAACACCCTTAATTGCACCCTCCAATCAATTTGTTTTCTCCAGGGCCTCCATCTCAGTGCACTCATACACATAACCTCCAGACCCCCAACAGCTGAATTTTTTTGATGTGTGCTGTTGCTATTGCTAGTCAATACCGACCTTCACTTCTCAGCTGGCCGTTGCAATAGGTGAAGCTTGTGCATTGCATAAAATCAAAGCTTGAATTCTCATTTTGGTGAGGATTTTGGAAACCCAGGCAGATTACTCTTCCCCAAAATCAACCAAGGGGTTGACATCCCAGGGGAGAAGTTAATCGTGTGACATATCTAGGATTCCGTGAAGCACGTTTTGTTCTTGGTAAATGCTTAATGAAGAGCTCGTATCTGACATGGGGGCCTGCTGTAATAACTGCTAGGCTAAAAATCATGTAGAGGAATGAAGGTGAGAAAGAGAAGGCGAGATATGGTGCAAGTCAGTTCTTAAGCTGTTAACAGGGAGCTGGCAAAACTGCTAGAACGGGTAAAACCAGAGTGCTCCGGAGCACAGCGGTTTAATACAGATGGTGCTTGTTGCTGCAATAGCCCCGTTTTTGGCAGCTCTGCAGACCATCGGAGTAGTTTAATGGCAGCTGAAAGACTACAATCAAGAAGTTGTCCTAATAGCGGCTACTGTCATTTCATGAGCTTTATTGAAGGTGAGCTGAAAAATACATAATTATTGAAGACTTATGGAAATTGCTGATTCAAGACTTTGAGACGTTTTAAAACATAAACTTTTGGTCCTGTTGGAAGGCTCAAATTTAGATCTAGATTTAGTTCATGCACTAAGGCTGAAGCCCAAAGAACATACTTGGATGTTATTATTATTTATTTGCTAAAAGTAAATATTTTATTTGTCACTGGTTTGTCAGCAAGCTCAGTTTTAAGTCTTTCTTGTCTGAAAATAAATATCTGGAAATCATGTCAGAAAATCACATACCGCTGATCACATGTAAGAAATTAATCAGAGACCTTTTATTACTGCAATACTTTGAGACCGCAACTGAGTTTTAACTGCAATAGAGTTAGTACTTGCTGAAGTAATTGGAGAATTTTGAAAATTATCTTCTCACTCATCATTTAAAATTAGCTGCTGGTTTTTGTTTGTAGCAATCCTAGCATTGATAAGCGACTACTTGTCCTCAAACCAGGACACTACCTGTAGTGTACAGACAAGTTAATATTAAAAAATGTTTCTTTAATATTCTTTTTAATCACAGAGGAGCAAAGAGAACTTCAAAGCTCTGATTTTTGTAAGCATATAAAATTATTATGCTTCTAAGTGATACTTAATTTAATCTTATATTACAAGTTTCTGAGATACTTAAGAATATATTCTGTGAAACTATCTATGCCTATCAGTATCATAATTAAGTAAGTGCTATGTCTTGTGAATCTTGGAATTGTGAAATGTAGTCAATGACTGAGCAACACACATAACTACGATGGCACTGAGCCTCTGTAATAAAACTGTCAGAAGTCCATAGCCTTAAATGCCTTTCAGTTCTTTGGTCTGGAACCAACTGCTCCATCTCTTTTTGGTACTGTTTGCAAAGGAGTTGCTAATATGAGAGATAGCTTTCTGTTTTAAAGTATTAACTAAATTAGATTTTGGGAGGGAGGGGAGGGGAGTGGATGATATTCTGCCTGTAATGAAATCTGCAGATGGATTCTCTGTCTGGGACAGAATAGGCAGAAGATAAGTTTTAAAAGATCTTGAACAGAAAATTGTAATGCCACCTCACTGAAGTCTATCAAAACTATCAAATATAGTGGGTAAGGTCTAATCCAGTCTTCTTCCTGGCATGAAAGTAAACAGGGCTGGAAAATTACCCTTAACTCCCAAGATCTTAAGATCCCAAGATCACGTCAAATTCCAAATAAGTACACCTGAAGAGTTAGGATCCAGGTATTCATTAACTATAGTGCTGGAGGGAAACGTGCTCAGGAAGAGATACTCCATGAGCTTTACTGAAAAAGAAAATGCAAATGAAGCACTGCATTCTCTCGTTTGGTGCTTTAAAACTGTCTTCTTCCCTTCAAATGTATTGTGCTGGGACAGTCTTTAGAGAGATGTTTGGAGTATATGTCCATGAGCTGACAGAACAGATCACCTCCATACGTCCTCCATATTCCAGCACGTCCTGGTCAAGTTTTTAAAGTATAAACTCCCATTCTATCATCTGGTATATTATCTTTGCTAGTGCAGCCTTCCCCATTCCCCCCCAATGTTTTAATTAAGTGACTTCGTTATAAAACAAGACAAGAATACACGCAGAGTACTAAAACAAATGAATATGAAATTATCTGAAAGTCGCAGTATGCCCAATTATTACAGTCTGAAAGTACGTATATCTCTTGAAATAGTTACCTTTGCCAGGTTCAAGGACATAATCTCTGACAATCATAGACGACTGCCCTTCTGCAGTTTCAAAATTCTAGAGAAAATCCATAATCGTGACTGCAAGCGGCAGAAAACCTGACCCTAGTTGTTCTGTCATAGAGACACAATGGGAGAATGTGGGAAATTTAAAGTTTGCGTTATTTCAAATTACAGTACTGAAAACAAGGAAGTATGATGTATCTTACAGCATCAATTTACTTGTAAATTATCCAATTTGCTTTTAAATTTTCAACTATGCCACCTGTACTTAAGGATCACTCTAGTGATTTGGTCAAAAATTATTCTTAATAGGGAGAACATAATGTTATTTAAGGATAAAACTCAAAACAGACCTTGTTATTAGAACCACAACTTATGTTTCCATAATTACAAAAAAGACATTGTCATTATTATTTTGAAATTTGCTTACATTAACTGTGAATCTGACATTTTTCTGTTCATAACCCAAAGGCTTAATATATGGGTTTGTAGCATAATAACAAACAGATTAAACAGATGGACTGATAGCCTGCCATTTCTTTACAAAAGAAGTGTTTTCAATAAATACACTGTAAACATTCAAAACCGAGGCAAGAATATTTTTAGATCATGGTGTTTTCAATTTTTTTTCTGTAAATGTAAGAGTGTCTTAAGTTTTGCATAATTGCAAACCAATTGACTTAAAAGTTAGGAGATTACAGAACAAAGTTTGCTTGCAGAATCGTAATTCAGACGCCTCTGTTCAACTCTTATGATACATTTTTAATGACAGAGCCCCAGACTGCTTTTTCTAGGGAAGCCCACTTCATCCACTGCAGAGAGTAGACGATGAGAGTGCACTGGAGAGGGTGCATGAAGTAAATTCCGCATTTCTTTTATCGTTATTCAGTGTGTGATCACGGAATAAAAACCTAATAATTTCTTCTCAGGTGCAGTGGTGCACTCAGTTTAGTACTGCAAGTGCTTTAAAATGTATGCTTTATGAGACGAATTGGTGTTATTCCAGCATAACAAGGGGGACACGAGACACACATCAGTTAGTAGTAATGTCTTTTGAACACCAAAATACTTCACTCTATTTTATTTTTTCCTCACCTTCCAAATACTACAGTTTATTCAGTGTTTCTTTATCCCTTCATATCTTCTTTCTGCCATCAGGATTGACTCAGATCTCTTGGCCTAGGATTTTTTCTCCTAGCTTGCTCCTGCGCCCTCCAGGAAGGATCTCCAATGGCGGCAGGAAGGCAAGCATGGCCGGCGCCAGGCGCTCGTTCCTGTTGGGGCACGCTGGGAGATGAGACAAGCTGATTTGCTTGTCTGAAAAATAGCATGTGGGAATTCTGATTCCTAAACCCAGTCTTTTCATTGGCTCGCGACTTAAAAATAAAATACGCGGCAGATGTGGGAAACAAAATGAGGAAGCTGAAAGCAGGCATATTGAGGGGGACCTGTTCCAAGTTATGGATCACTTCACAGATGCTGGAAGTGAAGTGGGTACGGATGTGGTCTTGTTTCTCCACGGCAGGAACTCGTATGGAGTTCTCTTCCTCTCTCACACTTCAAAACTTGAGTGCTAAGTTGAATGAAAATTCTAAAGTTCAGCTTCAGAGTTCCAGCACACCAGTGGTGACAGAATTGCTTCTTTTGGAATTTTTTTGAACAGAAGTGCCCACCAGGGTCATGAGTGAGACTCAGACTCCTGCTGGTACCATGGTGAGGGAGCAAATGTGGAACAGCCGCGACCTTCCCTTGGTTCTCTCTGCCCATCTGTTGTAAAGATGTCGAGTGGTTGAAAGCAATCTTAAAACTAAACACATTAGGCATCTGGTTAGTGGCCTCGTTGGTGTCCCACGTGTAAATACCGTGGTATTCCCAGATGCCAAAATTACACAGAATGACAGAATAAGCAACCTTTGGGCTTGGCACCATCTGTGGAAAGCATTGTCACAAAGTAGTTAGTTGTCTCACCAAACACTGTGGTTGGCTACTCCAGTGTACCGTCCATCTCCTTTAGGAGTGTGAGGGCAAAGTAGATCTGTAAAGCATCAAATCTTTTGATGTTTGCCAAACACTGAACCTAGCTGCAAGGCAGATACCAGGTTTGGAAGCCGGTCCCTGAAATAACTGTTCCACAGAGACAGTGAAAAAAATCTGAATTTCAGACAGCTGTGAAAAACGTCTCCCTGTAGTCATTCATGGGAATGCTAGCACACAGCTGCAGATGAAAAGCGCACATCTGTCCCCTGTGGCGGCCAACCGCACCACCTGGCTCTCACAGCCTGCTCCTCCAGTTGTCTCCTTCTTGGAAGTATGGGAGAAACGGGGAATTTGCACGGAGTGGTGTGGTTACAGCTACTTAAAGAAAACACAAAACACCCTCTGCCAACGTCCTCTCCTTACCACCCAAATAGAAGTGGATGCCACGGGAAGTTATTCACTCTGTCGTAACTCTGATTCACATCTTTAAGAATCATAATTACTGTGGGGGGAATAAATAGCTATAGCACCCACAAGTCAGTACTTATAATTGTTTGTTTAATAACCATTTGACCACCTAGATGTGGATGCTTCAGATTCTAATGTGTCTGAGATTTTGGATAATAGGATATCCATTTTGTCATATGTAAACAAAAATTCTCTATTACTAGTGGAAATATTCTTTTGGGAAGCCTAGTAACAAGAAATGCCTTGATTTTTTTTTTTTTTTTTAATTTTTGTTGTTGTTGTTACTTTTTTCAGATCCTCTTGTCCCATAATACCTGTTGGCATTTCTGGCTCACTACTTTCAGTAACTCAGAACTTTTATGACATTGGCTTAAGAGGTTTGAGATCCTCACTGTTCTCAGACTGTTTTGAGCTGGGTGCCTGATGTTATTGTTGTGGAGGTACAGAAGCTTCCAGAAAATATGAACTACGGGGGAAACAACCTGTGTATCTACAATAGGATTTTTTTAGACTCAGGAGCGGATTTCAGAAGTGCATTTCCAGATCCCTCCCACTCTCAGCACTATGATTTGCACTGTAGCACAGTCTCCCTCTGCGGAGGGATTGTTAATTTCAGATGAAGAAGAAAAAGGGAAGACACCCTTCAAGCATCCAGGGCCACAGGAGCAGACTGCTCATTACAGCTCAACTGCTGTAACCCCCCTTCCTCCCCGGAGGTGCAGGCTGTGGATGCTGGGTCACAGAATCACAGAATGGTTTGGGTTGGAAGGGACCTTAAAGATCCTCTAGTTCCAACCCCCCTGCCATGGGCAGGGACACCTCCCACTAGACCAGGCTGCTCAAAGCCCCATCCAGCCTGGCCTTGAACACTTCCAGGGATGGGGCATCCACAGCTTCTCTAAGTCCTCAACGTGGGGTTTTTTTGGCCTGCAAACGCACTCCTGCTGCGCTGCATGACTTGCTAATGCAGACATGGCTTCCCTTCCCCCCTAAGGAAAGCAGTGGAAGAGAGCAGAAAAACTGAAAAACTGTTGCACACACCCCAGCCCAGGTAGGTCTCAGCTGGCTGGTGCTTCCCAGCAGTCACAGGGATGTCATGTCTGTCCTTTTTTTGTGCCAAGTCCAATGCTTTCATGGCCACTCCAGGTCTCCCACACTGGGGCACAAATTAGCAAAGATCTGTCACGGTACCAGCTGGTTTAGCCATTGTTAGATTTTTGGCTTATCAATTAAGAATTTTGATGAGATAGTGAGGTACTGTCCAACTATTCTGTATTGTATTAAATATAATTAATCTTAATATTATATTAAAAATAATGGCTTTGTTCGGTCACTTCAGTAAAAATTATTAGACAGAACAATTTACTGTACTTCTTGAATGAAGAACATGCCTGAAAAGACAGGTTCTGATAGATTATCCTCATTTCTTCTTGATGATTATTTCTTCCCTTCATATATATCCCCAAGGAACAGCCCTATGACAACTACTGTAAATGCTTGCTTGTACGTTTCAAATCTCTCAAGCACTTTATTATTTTTATGACTGTTTTTTAGATACTAACTGCTCTTGGTTTTGCTTTTTAACGTGATTTTACAAAGTGAACATATGGAAAGGGATTTTTATGAGTGAGCAGAAAGTATTGCACTATTTGCTCATCAGAAAGCACTGCCTGAAGTGCAAGAGGTTTATTTACTAGGCTCAGGCTCATTTTGTTTTGTAAACTCACTTTAAATTATGTAGTCTCTGCGACGGGATATGTGCTCTTTTCGCCTTTACTCTGCTGTTCAGTCTTCTCATATGATAGCGACACATTTTTATAATTAGGGTTCCACTGAGTGGAGGATGGGGGGTGGTGGCGGGGGATGTTCCTTCTCTCGCGGGTATCGGGAGCAGCAGTTCGGGCCACAGGAGGGAGCAGCCCTGACAGCTACGTTAATTAGCAAGAGAGCTGCTGAAATGCTCTGGAAAATTCGGAGCACAGTTTCCACTTAAAGACTGCCTGCCTGCCTGGGAAAGCTTAACACCTAAACGGTTGAAAGAAATCTACTTATAAACATTTGCGTGAGCAGCCACGTGTAAAGACTGATTTCTCTAAACTTAACAGCAATGGCCAGTAATTTCAAAGAACGCAGTACCCCAAATGCTTTCTTTTAATACCGATGATTTTTTTCCTGAAGCATTGTGAATGTTCGGTTGTCAATTAGATGTTAAATATTTGATGATGAACCATCAGATTCTTTGTATTTATTTTCAGCTTTGTGAGTAGTTTGATTTGACAGGTGAGATTTTCATGCTTCATACGGTCTGTGTATTTCTCTCAAACCTAATTCGTATGTAAAATACATGTTAGCTGTATTTTTTTCGTTCGAGAATGGAGTAATCTTCTTGTAATGAATTCCAAACCTGAAAAATTGAGAATTAGACAGTTGGTACAATTAGTTTCAGATCTTTCCAGGCTGTGAAGTGAGCCCTGTTTTATTTTCCCACTGAAAGAACAATCAGATTCTAAAATGACCACTACGGCACAAATATCAGGTCATCGTGGCTATTTCTGATGTACTTTATTGTTTGAAATGAGTATCAGAAAGAGCAGCAGCATCGGAGAGAGGGATGAGAATGGAGGAGCAAAGCATCACAGAATCTGAGAGAGGACCTCTAAATTCAGTGTCTCAGCTGATGGATAAAGAAAGTGAAACTTTCATCATGGCTTTGGATGGTACATGACAGCATTGTGCAACCCTTAGGGCCCATGAAAAAGAACAAAGCGGACAAAGAGCAAAGGAGAGCTTTTCCAGCAATCCACTGACCTTAATTAAAGTCGAGGGCAGTGCTTCTCAGCCTTGTTAACCTGTGCCTGACCTCGCTTAATCACATCTCCCGACAGCAATAAGGGATGCGTCAGCTTCCCTGAGTTGCTTGTGGGTCCAAAAGCCTGAACCCCAGCTGCACTTGAGGAGGCAGGCAGGGTCTGTGCCTGCAGCTGCGGGAAATGAAGACTCCCAGGAGGGCACAGGCTGGAAACTGGTGGCTTTCAATCCCAGGAGAGTATTCTGCCCCACCTGCAAGTCTGCACCTACAGAAGAGATTTGTTGCCCTGGTAGCAGATGAGGGACTGGAAGCTGCCTGTGATGAGGTGCCCCAGATGGCTCCACCTGAGCCCCACAGCGGCCGGCCGGGGGAAGTGGCAAGTGACAGCAGTGCGAAACTGGCTGCTGCGGGGCAGAGTCCCCATCTGCTGACCTGACCTGGGTCGGGACCTAAGGAGGTCTGCTGCTTGCAAGAGGCTGGGATCCAGGACGTCGTGGGGAGGCTGCTGAGGCCTCTCTGGATCTTCTCTCTATTCTCTTCTCTCCTCCCTGTTTCCCCTGTGCTCTTCTGCATGAGCAGCAGCAACACAGCCAGGGGAGACCTGGAGCAGAGCAAGAATGACTATGTGGCTCTGGAGGCAAGGGCCAAGGGCACCAGGGCCCAGCAATGTCACGTGCCAGTGAAAGGAGGAGCTTGAGGAGGAGTGGAGAGATCCTGCAGGTCAACAACCACTTTTGCAGCTGGTATCAATTACAGGGTTTCAGCTTTTATGACTGCCAGGCCATTTTCAGGATCAAGGACTGTTAATTGGTCCCACCTGACTGAGTGTGGCAAAACATCTTGTCAAGTCTGTCCAACCTGGTGAGGAGAGCTTTAAACTAGGAACAGCAAGGGAGGGAAACGGTGATCCACAATCAAGGGATTGACAAGCAAGGGGCACGTGGTGACGTGGACAGGAGAGACCTTGGAGCCAGGAACACAGGGCAGAAGGGGGCTCACCACGAGTGTGGGCACACTAATGAGGATGTGCAGAGGACTGCATGATGGGGAACGCACTTACACCCTTTCTGGAAAATCATCGTGACCAGGTGCCTCTCTGCACGCAGGTAGCATGCAGTCACGAGGGACTTCACCTGCCTGCCGTGACTTTTCAAATATGACAGAGAGCGGCTCAGCCACTACCTCTGCCATATGCCTCAACATCTTGGGATGCGTCTAGTCAGGGCCCACGGATTTGTGGATGGTCAAAATCCTGGCTCATCTGCAAAAATGGGAGTTTGTTAATTTACAGGGATTACAGCCTTTAATGTCTGAAGAATTTGGACACCTAGACTCAATACTGGAGTCCTCAGAGCCTGCATGCAGCTGTTGCACAATCCAGTAGTACCTGAAGGGCCTCGTTTTTCTACATTAAAATTTACTGCCTTTCTCTACATTTCTGCTTCTGATCACACGCCCACATTAGCCCCTGGCTTCAAAGGTCTGAGCAACTCAGTGCTATCTGCTGCCTACATCCAAGAGGATATGTTTCTGTACTTGTCTTCCTTCAGGGTTCAATCTTGTAGGCATTTTCATTTGCCCCTAGATTGCCAGATCTCAAGGTCGGTGTCATTATTTTCCCTTTGTAGCTTTGGCAAGACTTTTCTTGACATAACCCCAGAAATGGCATAGGTATTATCCATGCGTAGGAGGCTGTATGTTGTGAATTTCTTCGGTCTAGGTAGAAAATGTCTAAGTGTAAGAGAGCGAGAACACAAAGCTCTGTTAACTTCACAATGAAATATTAATTTTTTTCTTGTGGGCTGCATATCTGCTTGCTTGAATTGGATTTGTGGGTGCCGGAGTGGCAAGGCATTGCTGAAAACCTAGAGATGAAATGGTAACTTCAGCTCCGCTGCTTCCTTGATAGCATAAGGCACTCAGTGTAAGGAAGTTACGAGACGTGGTTTTGTCCTTTACAGAAAAAAAGCAGTTAGTAGTGAGCGCTATGAGCTTGAAACAAAGCTTTGTGGGGCACAGGCAGGGGAAAGAGCTTCCCCGAGACTCAGGGATGCAGTGATCCAGCCAAAGCTGATATACGATACTCTAATCCCTATATTCAAAGTTACGTGTAAGGGTGAAATAAATGAAGAATGGAAGAATTGTATTCCCCCTTTATGAGTAGGACAGACTGAATGCTCACTCTGTGGGTAAGGAACTGAGGTGGAAAGGAGTGGCAGCAGATAGATATGCTCTTTCTCCAAGATGGAGAAATGCCCAGTTGTCTTAGGGGGTCTAAAACACCAAAAAAAGTCACTTAGGCACATTAGAAAATGATATCCTGAGACTAAAAATCAAGCAGACTCTCTAAGTACACACTGATCCATATGCACGCTTAATCACCCTACTGAGGTGAAATTAGGGGAAAAAAAAAACCCACTTAAATTGTTATCTGGGGAAGTTTCATTAATGACTGTCAGATAACCTTTATTGTCCACAATTAAAATGCAGTTGGCAGCTCTATGTTTCAGACAAGTACTCCACCAGAGGCTAATATATTGCCCTTTAACTGCTGGCAGTTTAAATATCCAGTAAAAATATCCTCTGAGCAAGGCTGAAATGTGGAGGTTTTTTACTTCTTGTCATTGGACTAACTCACTCACTTACAAATCAACAGCTTTTAGATTGCAGGGTTGCAGGTTTTGGGTGTAATTTTTTTTTATCCAGAGAGATATTACACAGCATGTCAATTTTAAGGATTTCCATTAAAATTGTTAGCACTGCCAGGCAAGTGATCTTTTATTAATCAATTATTGAAAGAGCTGATTGATAAGATTTTCATTTTTGAAGTGAACCTCCTCATTTCCCCCTCCCTCTTACTGTGCTTTGGTTCACACCTCTGGTAGGATGAAGTGGATCTTTCCTGGTGAAACTAAACGGGAAGAAGCATTCCAGAAGATCCTGTAATGGGCTCCAGCTGCTGACAGCTGTTTGCTCTGTTCCAGCCAAAGCAAAATCCTCTGAAATGTGCAGAAATAGAGATTTCACTCTGCTCCCACCAGACAATATAGGAGCAATATCCTTTTTTTGAACAGAAGTGTTCTATTTGGCTTTTCATAACTGTGAAGTTAGACGTTTTACCAGAGTCTAAACACAGAAGTAGGAAGTGTTTACATTTGTAAGGCTCCTCTATTTCAGTCAGTGAAACAGCCACGTCAGGATTGCCAGGTTTTCTGAACAAGTCAACAAGAAAAAATACTGCACCTAGAGAAAGCCAGAAAGTAATCCACAATCTTACAAGGGTTAGCTGAAAGCTCTGCTGACAAAGAAGAAACTCTTAGCATTTCTGTCAGTGAACATGCATGTCTACTTGCGACTTACCACCACTACACTATAAACAACTCTTACCACCACCTGCCAAACACGAGTAAGCAGGTCAGGTACCTGCCAAAAATGTCCTGCAAGTAAACCAGGCAGATGAACAACACGTGAATCTGGCTAGGCTGCAGGTACAACCCTCAAGACTGTGTGTTTTCTCTCTAAGCAGCAAAAACACAGGTTCCTTGAGGGACTTTACTGGAAAAAGAAGAGAGAAGTAGAGATCCTAAAGAAACATCTGGGTTCAAGCTGAGAAGGTTTTATTGTGTATCTCAAATTTGGATTTAAAGACTTCACACACCAACTAGACATATAAAATCTTTTGTAGATTCAGCCTCAGCACATACCAGAATCAATGACATGTACACATTTCGTGTATATAATGGCTTATTCTTCGACTGTTATGGTATAGAAAAAAGTGGAAATTAAGCTTTAAAACTGCAATAATCATGAAAATAATTCCTATAAATAAATTACTGGCACTCCACATATGACACATTAAATCCTTCTTATATCATCAGTTCTGTCACATACCCCTGCATGTATCCAAAGTCTGTAATCAATCTTATTGTTCACAGCTGATTCACTATCAGCAACTTTTAATTTCAATGCAGTGTAATTTACATCATCAGATTAAAAGAATTCTGAATTAGATCAGACGCAATTGTTTTACATCCACATCACAATAAATTTACCTGCACATTTGTACTTGATCCGTGGCTGTGTTGCTCTCCAAAACAAGATAATTAATAAGAATGATAAAATCTAATAAACAACATTGACCCACACAACCCTTGTTTGTTTTCAATATAGAGGGAGAGAACTAGCAGCACAGCACAGAGAATGCTTATCTTGTAAACAACAAAGAATACCTTCTTAAAAAAAAAAACAGGAGTCATTACTAGTCATGCCTGGGCATTGTATAGATAGCAGTCTTTAATAGCTGGAATAGGAAAAGACAGAAAGAATAGGGAATATAGTTTGTATCAGTCAAGACACAGATGGGAATGAAAATAACCCAGGGCATGAAAATTTCAGTTTAAAACAACACAGCTCTTTTACACAACATGAAGAAAATGGATGCAAGATTTGAAACTGTGCTATGAGTCTGTCAAAAGAGAAGAAAGCCACAAGTCACTTAGGCTTTTTTATGAAACACGGCCACTGATGAAACTCTCATTAAGCAGTGCAAAGCTTCCAACATTGCTTGGCTTCACTTCCGCGTGTATGTGCCACTTGCACATCCTCAAAACCCATAAAACAAATGCATGGTATCCATAACGCTACAGTAAGAGAATGTAAATAGCCAGTGCTCTGTTTTCTGGCAGTACGGCAGCAGTTTGAAAGGAAACACACTACTAAAGGGCTGTAAGAACAAAAGCCAGGTTGTTCTCAGACCCTGCATTCTCTCAAGTTGTGTTCCACTTACCAGGCGCTCTGTGCAGATTATTCTTCCAGCCAGGTTTTCCAGGAAGGGAGAAAAAAAGAATTTTTGGTTTGACGGTCAGTTAGGCATACTAGTTCGTTTTCTAATACCCTTGATTAGGAGCTGTACGTACATACAAAATGAAGGATTAAGCACCCGGTTCTCTGCTCAGTTCTGTGACACACTTCCTAGGGAAGTTGTCAAGACTCCACAACTAAAGAGAACTATCCTCAGCCGCTGTTAAGAGCTCTGTTAGCATAGGATTAGGAAATACTCTGGTTAGAAATGCTCTAGAAGATACTTAACCTTCTGAATAAGCCACTAATATCCAAGGCATCAGCTAACTTTTTTAAGACAAAGACCAACAACAGATAGCGTCAGTAATAGCTTACTAGTTGCGTTAAAATACTGATGATCATGCCACATTGCCCTCTGCAGAGCTTTGGTGGTATCAACATCCGTGAAAGTAAGCTCTTACAGATACAATGGCCGCCTTCTGTGTACGCTAAACATACATATATTTAAAGCTCCCTTTGTTTTCTATAGTCGTTCCCACAAAGCATTTCAGTGATGTATCTACCACATAAGATTGTTCCCCTCACACACCCCTCAAATTCTAGCTGTAACACAAGCTTAGCAAAACATTCAAAGTTGTGTTTCTTAGGTCTATCTTTCTTGGTATGCAGCTGAAATAAAATGTTGTAAGTTTTGGCACTTTCAGTTTACCTTCATACTGTGTGATTAGCCCTGCAGCTGAAATATTGCAGCTGCCATGTATACTTAGCAGATGCTCTTGTTGTGCAAAGTTCTGTAGTCTTGTGGACTCCTCTATACCATTTATTCTTTTAGTGTCTCAGTCTCTTCCTGTATTACAAGTAATTTTCTCTTCCAAGGTTCTTCCGGCCTGAGAATTCTCCAGTAACTTTTAAAAAAGGATTTTCATAATGCCTCTCAAATGCAGCAGTATCAGATCACTGTGTTAAAGCTCCGCTAAGTATCTCTGCAAACACCGCAAAGGAACTGTGCAAGCAGGATCCTGAGGGGATGGCTTCCCACACACTGCCTCTGCAACAAACTGGCCTGGCTTGCAGCTGCCGGTCATAAATTTCATTACACAGCTTATTTAGCGGAGGGGAAACAAGCATCTGCAAGGAAGTATGACGTCTGTACTCAGCACATTCCTATCCAACAAGCGATGGCTAGGAGACAAATTGGGGCTTTATTTAGATTGCCTGCCCAGTACGTGGCCCACGTCCCCAATTTCTCTGCACCCCACCAGGGGTCACTAACACATTACAGACGTTCCTCAGCAGGGTAGGCAACTTTATTCTTTTATCATGATTTATTTTACACACTGCACAGCCTCTCTTTTACACGAACATATACTTACTGGTATATTCATGAACCGCATCTAAAAGGTTTTGCAAAGACTGACACATTGTGGGGTTTCCAAGCATGAAAAAAAATAAATATCTGTAGCCTTCTAAAAGACAGCCATTTAGAGGGCCTGTGAAAAAAGCATTCCCTCTAAGCTTAAGTTGTCTCCAGAGACTATTCACTAGCTTCAAAATATCCACATGTTTGGCATTAACTAAAGCTCTCTTGGTGATGGCAGACTTCAAGAATGAACATGTGCAAATAACATTTTCTCAAGAAATCTCACAGCAGGAACAAGAAAATGCAAAACTCTTTAGGTATTCTTTAGGAATAATATTCTTTAGGAATAATACTCTGAAATACTATTTATCCAAGAGGCTCACAACTCAATGCTAGTAGACATATAGATCACATATATATGTATATACAAATAGGATCCAGGACAGATGAAACTTACTAGTAGGTGGTACCTGCCCAATAAGTACGTGCACCACTGCAAGCAACACTAGGTTCATCCATCAGCTGTCACCTAAGAGAACTTTAAGTTCAGAGCATTGATGAGGAAGTACAGCCACATGAAACAGGGAGAAGCCTGTCACTACCAGGTGAAACCGCAGGAGTCACATAATCAGACACACCATAAATCCCCAAGTCTGACTCGTCCAAAACAGCACCATCAGAGAGCACAGACAGAACGAGCTGCCAATAGTCTAGTCTAAAATAAAGTTTTACCTTCAGCCTTAACTCAGTTCTGATGACTTTCATCTCAAGTATTCCCAGAATAACACTTGTATGCAGTTACCCATCCATACAAGGAATTAACTAGTTTCTTTGAGAAGACTAATGCTGTCCTTACCAGTCAACAGTCCCTAACCAAGCCAAAAGAGTCTTCATGAAAACTAGGAGCTTTCAGTCCATGAATAATCTCCGTCTCCCTCCATCAAGGTAAACACTAGCTCAGTGTTATTTCAGTCTTATTCAGATAGTACTTCTAACATACCTGTCCAGTCTCAGATGAACCGTTTTACGAGAGAAATATGCCCACCTTGGAGCTGAGTTTATAGTAGCGTGTATTAAAACTTCCATTTCTTGCAGCAGATTAAGGCACTAGTAAAACCAATCTTCAGGCCACCAAATCATTCTTCTCCTAGCTCCTCAGTAAAAGTAGTCAGAGCCTGTGGCCTTCCTCCCCTCCTCCTTCTCAATGTATAGATAGAATTAGCACCTAAGCAAGGGACAGAATTCAGGCTTGTGATTTCTCCATTCCTGGAGAGTGACTTAACCCATGACGTTAGAGGCAGCTGCAATAGTTATGTTGCATGCCTACACAACTAGACCATTAATATCTTTTAAAGTGATCTCTCCACTGGTTCCATAAAGCTACGTTAAGTCTCCAATGCACTCCCTTTTCTCCTTTTGAAACTAGGAAATGTCAGAATTGCGAAGAAGGTTCTGTAGTTCCTGTTATGGTCATCTGAGCTAATGGGAAGAAGCACTTTACTTTCTCCCTCCAAAGAAGGGATGGCCATTTACTTGAGGGACAGAATACAATTCCATTAGTAATGATTTTAACTAGTGAAGCCAGCAAATCACCAATGTCATTACAGGACAAGAGACATGCTGTCTCTAGAGTAAGAGAAATGATAGAAAAAAACTCACAAATTAATGCAGTTAAAAAAAATGTGTTAAACCAAGCACTACTTAGAGGGAACACTGAGTATTGTATGCACATGTTTATATATATATAATACATCATTACTCAAATACACACATAAATATTTAATATATAAAAAATAAAGTGCTTTCTATCAGGTCCCAATGCAGGGACATTATAAAACATTTCACCAACTGCAAAACAAATAGATACAAAGAATACTACATCACGCATACATGAAAACAGTTAACACAATATGTACAGCCTGGTTGGTGTCCCAAGACAAAACATCCCTTCATATACATGGTATATACACATATACTCATCTTTACTCAATATATTATGACAATATATATTTCAAAACTTTGTTATAGACAAAAAAACTCTACAAAAACACAACAAGGATCAAACACACAAGTCCAAGACCAACAGAGAATTCGCTATCCTTGCCCACACCACCACCTCCACTGCTGGGAAAGATATGCCAGTGTTCTTTTCTGGGGTGCAGTGCCTCCACATCCTGCAAGGCACTGTGAGCAGCAGCCGTGAAGTTAGCGTCACCAGTGGTGAGTAGGTCAAATACACATGAGTAAAAATAGATGTCCTTCACCAGCATCTTCTCATGGCATTTGGTGGTGGCAGTTTCCAGTGTGTACACTGACCGGGGATGAGCAGCACCACTTTGAGGGAGCAACTGCCCCATCACAGGCAATGGTAAGTGGCCACTATCATCAATACGTTCACTTGAAGGGCAACCATTCACACACAGCTGCAGATCCTGGCTCTCCTCATAGGCCATGACCAACTCTTGAGGCATGCGAATGGCCAATGTTAAGTAGTGCCCAAGCTGGCGTACATACACTGTGGTCCCGATGTACCTGGCATGCATTTCAACGTATTTGCCACTGACTTTCTCCACAATTCGCAAGCTCTTGGTGTTCCCATCACCTCCACTTGTTGTACCATCAACAAAAGCTGCAGGCAAGTCATCTGTCACTGCTTGATATACTTTTTGATCTGTACAGTCTTGGTATGACTTAAAGATAATAGTTATCTGGGGGTGGGGAGGAGGAAAAAAAAAAAGCAAAGTTAGTGGAAAAAAAAAAAATCAACATTTCAATCGCTTTTCTGTTTGCAGCTGAACGCATCTGGACTGCCCACTACCTCAGAGCTTGATAGTCATCCCCAACACATGCCTAAAGGAAAATAGTTTGTACACATGCTTAAAGCAGTATTTAACCATATTGCAACTGTTAAATCTGTTCTTAGGTTGGCCTGGAAGGAAGACTATTAGCATGTGGCAACAGCCACAAGGTCAGGAAAGGAAAAGGCTTTACATTTAATTAAGCATCACAACAACTCCCTCCTGCCTGATGGTTTCTTAACACTTTGGAATGCATCCTGGAGTTACAGAGAAGTGTAACCACCAAGTAATTCCCACAATGCTAGCCACTATGGCAAAACCAGAATGAGACACTGTGAAATCATGGAGAGGTGCAAGAGTACTCAGCTTCCCCCACCCACCATATTCTCATCACTCCTTTTACAGCAACTGTATGACCCTTCTCAGGTTCTGAACACTTGTTGGATGTGTTGTCAGGATTAGCTGTGTGACACTACTTTAAAAGCACTGATGGCTGATAAAGCACTAAATACATCAACACAACAGGCAGTGAGATGAGAGATGCATGACTAGGAGAACAAGAAGTCATTTAAGTGCTTAGGGCTCCTGGATCTGTTAGTCCTAAGAACTGGGAGATTTGACACTTCCAGTCCACTGTTGCTAGAAAATGTGCCCATGGAGACACAAAGCAAGACTGAAAGATACTCAAAGATGTGCCTTTGAAGAATGACTTCCAACACAGAAACCAGGAGCGTAAAGCAATTACTCATTCTTTCAAGATTACAACTGGCCTTTTAAACCTTTACACTTATTTGGATAAGCCACAACAAAAAGCGTAGGTCCTCCAGTCTTGCTTGAAAGTAATAACCAGGCTATTTGGCAGACCAAGTTTGGAGTGTCTAGTAGCTTTTCCTAAAATAAAAAGTATAATGAGGAATCACATACAAATATTAGAAACAGATACGTTACTTCCTTTACAGTTTCAGAGGGGAGTGACTTCTTGAAAAGGTCAAAGGGAATTCTATAGAAGGAACAGGTATTTTAATCATTATTTCATCATTGACTGATAAACATATTAGAAGGCATTTCCAATCTAATGTTAAACTTTTTCCTCAAAAATCTACTCTATAACAACCTCACATTTTAGTTTCAGTTAACCAGCATACTTCTCCACAGCAGCTTTTGTTTCCTGCCCCTCTGCCCTGAAATAAGAGCTAAAGTTTAAATAAACAGCTGATCACAGGTAATCTGAATAAAACTCTACCCTCATTAGCCTCACCTCTCCATACCAGCTGTATACGACCAAAGTCCTTCCTTCTCCCTCCTTCCATCGCAACTTCTCCTTTGCAGTATGCAGACATACCCTAAACAGTATTACATTAGTTTTCAGTGTTTGGCTTGTCCCACTTGGTTGATGCTCTGTCAGTCTTTCTGTCTCACACACATGGACAATACTTGCTATTTTGATTTCATATGTTCCCACTGGTGCTGTCTGACTGTGATTTTCCAGTGGCTTCGTTAATCAGTTATACAGCCAGCTTGAGACCATCTGTAGTCAAGCAATTTGGTAAACTGACATCTATGGACCACAATAAACCTTGAAAGCCTATGCCCCAAGCCCAGAAAACGCACAAGAGCACTTGTTGCTGTAAAGCCCACCTCACAACTCTATGCTTAGTGAACTAAAGCTCAGCAACCCAGAGAAAGGAAACCTGAGATCTGACAAGTGATTAGTATTTCTGCATACAATCCAGAGCCTCATGGACTAAATCAGGTCTCGTATTTTATGTTAACACAGTTTTGATCAAACAGACTTCTATCTCAGCCTGCTCAAAAAAAGCATTCTGATTTCCTCAAGCACATTTGCATTGCTCTGCAAGGAAAGAATGATTTACATTTCACAGAAGTAAAGCTTTAAGTCTGGTCAGCACCTGAACAGTCTGGAATCAAAAAGAGTTAATGGTTTTAATGAGACACAGAACTGGCTGCTTGATAAAACAGTTAAGCAAGGCACCTGGCAAAACGTATCAGGAAGCAGACACAAAACACTTCTCTCCAAAGCTCCTTCCTCTGCAAGAATGAAACGTAAGCAATTTCAAAGACAGAGAGGGAGAACAGAAGCCTTCACCCTAAAACAAGACTAACAGTAACTTTACACACTGAACAAGGGCAGAACAACTATAAGTGAATGAAGGACTCATCCTACCTTGCAAGGATGCTCTAAACAGAGAATCAACAGAGACCATTAAGACTTTCCAAGGATATACTCATATTTAAACACTGGAGCTTAAAATATTACGTTTGGATATTGTGTTTTCTGTCACGTGACATCTCCCTAATCCATAAACCAGATCAGTAAAAGCAGAGTTCTGTAAGGTCCTTCCCTTATCACCCATTCCTACCTCAATCTCATGCCCTGTACTGAGATATTCAAGACCTTGTTGTAGAGGGAGATGAAGCAAATTTCACTGCAAAGCTTTCTCTGTTTAAGTTCTCAAGGTAACAGAAAGCGTTAAATACTGAAAAAGGCTCTTTCAAACAAATTTAACATGTATATGTGCACATGCACCTACAGTACTTTCTATACTCTGGCTGGGTTTTAAGAACACCCTCACAAAGCTGCTCATGTGTCAATGTTTACAGACTAGAAACTAGATGCCCCTTCTAAACTTAGGACAGGAAAATCCAAATAGCAGAATATTCAGATGAAGAAAGTTTTTTTGACAGTATCTGTATCCAAGCCTTGCTCTCTGGGCACATACAGAGCTCTTAAGCAACTCCAGTAAGGAACCCTAAAAGATGAAAGTAAGGTCATTCCTGAGACTTACCTAAAGATAAAATATACAAACATCAGCTACACTGAGAGTACTAAAACCAAACAGCCACACACACACATATATTCAATGTGCATTTGAAAGATTTCATTTTGTACTTCTGTGGAATAATTACTAAATTGGCCAAGAATACAAAAATACAGCATTGTTCACACATTAAGGAAAGTCATAAAATCAAGAGGCTTCTGAGGTAGAATACAGCCGCAGCTAGCACACGAAGAATGCAACATCTGTGATTCCCTGTACAAGGTTTTTTGCGAAACTACACGAGGGATGGAACGGAACACGCTTGTTCCGTGGCCTTCCCTTGTGATGAATAGCAGATAT
Source organism: Chroicocephalus ridibundus (assembly GCF_963924245.1). NCBI lineage: Eukaryota > Metazoa > Chordata > Aves > Charadriiformes > Laridae > Chroicocephalus > Chroicocephalus ridibundus. Next base: position 28,625,442 of record NC_086316.1, read on the forward strand.
GGGGACGAGATGGTACTACAGAACTGATAAGCGGCCTACACGCTACCCGAGCCAACATTTCATCAAATGTTGATGAAATGCTGTCCTTTTGTGCGAACTTTGCTCACCACAATGTACCAAAACACACCTCCATCCTGGAGGCTATCCGCCCCCGAGGTGTGAACACTCCTCCTTGAATACATTAATCATAATAAAAGTACGTATGACTAAAGTCACTCAAACTCCACTTTGAAGATAAAAAAAATAATATAAAAATAGCCCAAGAGAGAGGGGATGTCAGGGAAGACACCATCGCGAAGAATTCCACTGCTGATTTCTGGGATAAGTCGACGGGCTGAGCCTTTCTTCCCCCCAATAGGGACGCCTTTGGGTACGACTTCGATTACACCAAGCGCTTTCTCGGGGACTTAGAAACTTCTCTAGAGAATCTCTACCCTACATTTATAGCCAGGCTGTATCGTTTATAATTTTGTCGCGCGTTTGTATACTTAACGATACCTTTATTTGCACGTGCTTTGCAGACAGTGTATTTATCACTGGCAATCCTAAAGAACCTGTATATCTGTTGTTTAAATAAACTGCACTGTTTAAGTAGCTAGTCGTTTCGCTTTCTCACTGAATGCGACCAAAACTACAGAGAGGCCATGCTAGTTCATGAGCACAACTAGACTGAAGGTGCAGCCCACTATTAGTGTATCCAAATCATAGTAGTTTAATACATATTAAACGCAATTGGACTGATAGTGCTGAATTGGGCATCACTCAGAATTTAAACCTAGCCGCACCTAGCCTCCCACCTCGGTGAGGAGTGTTAGAACGCAAGGGGGTTTATCTTCTGCCAAAACCACTTGGCCCCGTTTCACGTAACAACTTCATTGCCCCACTCCTACTGATGCCAGTAACAACATCCCCACTGAGTATACTGATCGCAAAGATTGCTTAAATCCCACTGCATCTTGAAAGCCTTTCAAGAATGGTGTTACTGAGCTACCAAAGTGAAATTTCTAGAAGACCTTAATGTATTTGTAGAAGGTGCCTGATCTTTGTGGCTTCAACAAAAGCAACACTTTCAACTCTGAGTTCTCGTACTAGTCTTCACTAGTACCACAATGCAATTACAATACCCTAGGTCTGACTATATGTTACTATTTTATTATGCATTTCATAAAAACATAGAATCATTTAGGTTGGAAAAGACTCTTAAGTAAGTCCAAACATTAACCACACACTACTAAGTCCACCACTGTTTCTCAAACACCCCCACGGATGGTAACTCAATCACTTCCCTGAGCAGTCTCCGCCAATGATTGACAACCCTTTCAGTGAAGAAATTTGTACCAATATCTAAGCTAAACCTCCCTGGCACAACTTGAGGCTGCTTCCTCTTGTCCCATTGCCTGTTACTTGGGAAGAGAGAACAACACCCACCTCACTACAACCTCCTTTCAGGTAGTTGTAGAGAGTGGCAAGGTCTCGTCTCAGCGTCCTTTTCTACAGGCTAAACAACCCCAGTTCCTTTAGCTGCTCTAGATCCTTCACCAGCTTTGTTGCTCTCGTTTGGACACACTCAGGCACCTCAATATCTTTCTCGTAGTGCCTTTTCTGCTGGGCAGCTTTCCAGCCACGCTTCCCCAAAGCCTGTAGTGTTGCATGGGGTTGTTGTGACCCAAGTGCACAACCCGGCACTTGGCTTTGTTGAACCTCATACCATTGCCCTCGGCCCATCGATCCAGCCTGTCCACATCCCTCTGTAGAGCACTTCTACCCTCAAGCAGATCAACACTCCTGCCCAACTTGGTGTCATCTGCAAACTTACTGAGGGTGCACTTGATCCAGATCAGTGATAAAGATATCAACAGAACTGGACCCAAGCCTGAGCCCTGGGGAACACCAGTTGTAACCAGCCACCAATGGGATTTAACTCCATTCACCACAACTCTTTGGGCCTGGCCATCCAGCCAGTTTTTTTCCCAGCAAACAGTGCACTCATCCAAATCATGAGCAGCCAGTTTCTCCAGGAGAATGCTGTGGGAAACGGTGTCAAAGGCTTTACTAAACAACAGGTAAACATCCATAGCCTTTCCATCATCCAGTAAGCTGGTGATCTTGTCACGGAAGGAGATCAGGTTAGTCAAGCAGGACTTGCCCTTCATAAAACCATGCTGACTGGACCTGATCACCTGGTTGTCCTGTATGGGCCATGTGATGGCACTGAGGATGACCTGCTCCATAACCTCTCCTGGCACCGAGGTCAGACTGACAGGCCTGTAGTTCCCCAGATCTTCCTTCTGGCCCTTCTTGTAGATGGGCAGCACATTTGCTAACCTCCAGTCACTGGGACCTCCCCAGTTAGCCAGGACTGCTGATAAATAATGGAGAGTGACCTGGTGAGCATTTTCACCAGCTCCCTCAGTACCCTTGGGTGGATCCCATTCAGCCCCATAGACTTGTGTGTGTTTAAGTGGTGTAGCACATCACTAACCATTTCCCTTTGGATTATGGGGGCTTCATTCTGCTCCCCATCCCTGTCTTCCCACTCAGTGGCTGGGTACCCTGAGAACAACTGGTCTCTACTATTAAAGACTGAGGCAAATAATGTATTAAGTACCTCAGCCTTTTTCTCATCCTTTGTCTCTATGTTTACACCCCACATCCAATAAAGGATGGAGATAATCCTTAGCCCTTCTTCTATTGTGAACGCATTTCTAGAAACATCCATCGGCGCGTCTTTCAGCACATAGGGACAGCTAGGTCCTGCACCTTTAAGATTTCCTTCTTGAAGAATGTCCAACCTTCCTGAACTCCTTTGCCCTTCAGGACCTCCTCCCAAGGGACCCTTGTCAAACAGGCCACTAAACAAGACTTCTGCCCTCTGAAGTCCAAGGCAGAAGTTCTGCTAACCACATTCCTTAATTCTCCAAGAATCAAAAACTCTATTGTTTCATGATCACTACACCCAAGATGGCCTCCAACCATTACATCACCCATAAGCCCTTCTCTGTTTGCAAAGAACAGGTCCGGTGGGGCACCTTCTCTAGTGGGCTCTGTCACCAACTGTGCCAGGTAGTTATCTTACACACACTACAGGAACCTCCTAGACTGTTTCCTTTCTGCTGCATTGTATTTCCCGCAGCGATCTGGCAAGTTGAAGTCCTCCATGAGAACAAGGGCTAGAGATCATGGGACTTCTCCCAGCTGCTTACATAATATTTCATCCAACTCTTCATCCTGGTTGGGTGGTCTATAACAGACTCACACCACGATTTCTGCCTTATTGGCCTTTCCTCTGATTCTTACCCAATAACACTTGACCTTTTCATCACCATCATCAAGCTCTAGATAGTCAAAACACTCCCTAACATACAGGACTACCTCATCACCTCTCCTTAATTGCCTATCCCTTCTGAAGACTTTACAGACATCCACTGAAGCACTCCAATTGTGTGAGTCATTCCACCATGTTTCTGTGATTGCAACTATATCATAGTTTTCCAGCTTCACAATGGCTTCTAACTCCTCCTGTTTGTTGCCTATGTTGCATGCATTGGTGTAGATGCACTTCAGTTGGGCCATTGATCCTACCACCTTTTTGTGGGGGAGAAGCCCTAATTCCTATGTGACTGTTCTCAGGCTCTTCTGTGGTTTCTAAGGTATCAACAACCCTTGCGTCTTTGCTACCACGTGGATCTCCATCCCCTAGCCCCACTAAGGTGCTGGATGCATTGATACAAGGACATTTCAAATGTGCTCCAGTGTACTCAGCACACCATGGAGCAGACTGAAGGACCTTGCTTAACACACCACCCTTCAAACATTGCCACACCGCTCCATGGCTTATCACTCATGAGCCTGGTTTTATCCCTTTCCTCTTTCAAATCTAATTTAAAGCTTTTTCAATGAGCCCTGCTAACTCTTGTGCACAGATCCTTCCCCACCTTTGAGAAAGATGTACCCCATCTGTCACCAGCAGGCCTGGTGTCATGTAGACCTATGTGTGATCAAAACCATAAAATTCTGCCAGTGACACCAGGCTCAGAGCCAGATATTGATCAGCTGGGGTTTTCTGTTTCTTCCCTCATCATTCTCTGCAACTGGAAGGATAGAGGAAAAAACCACTTGTGCTCCTGATCCCTTAACCAGTCATCCCAAGTCCCTGAAGTCTCTTTTCATTGTCCCTGGATTTCTTATTGCAACTTTGTCACTACCTACATGATAAAGCAATAATGGGTAACAATCCGAGTGCTGTACCAGAGTAGGAAGTTTTCTTGTAACATCTTTAACCCAGTCTAGCCTTTCCACAACAAGGCACAAATCCAACTCCTGTATCTAGAAATGCAATTTCAGGCATTCAAGTCTTCTACACCTACTACAGGCAAAATTCCTGAGGGAAGAGTTCAGACAAAGCCTCCCTAAGAATTAGACTTCATCCAGATATTAAAAAAAAAAAACAAGATATGAAATACTACATACAAGAAGGTGACACTACTTACTGAACAGGCAGTGACTGTGGAAAAATCTGAAAGTTGTTGGTTGTTCTTTTGTTTTGGTTGTTGGTTTTTTTTGTTTGTTTGTTTTTTTACATAGAAAGACAGAAGGTTCCTGTCCTTCTATGGACAGATTTTGATCTTACCTAGTTTTACTCACAATTTTACTGTAATAGTTCCCAAGTCCATTTTCCTCCCCAGACGTTTGTCATGACTGGGTTGTACTTTCAGGCAAGGGCTTGTACCACCATGCAGTCATGCAGAACCTACCTCCATACTGCTGAAGACCCAGGGTGCTACTAAAATTAACAGACTCACCCCATCCTACCCAATTACTACTCCAAGCACAGATGGCCACAATGCACGTCTTGAAAAGGTTACAGTCAGCATTCAGGTACATAACAAGGAAAGCGAGGTAGAAGCAGGAAATATTGATTACCAGTATGTTATGCAAGTGTTTAACAACTGAATCCCCAAAAAGTGGAATACGTGCACTGAAAGAGTGTCTCCACCATGTCTCTTATGACCTTAGATTTTCCTACTGAGCACTTCTTTTCCTAACAGAGAGCAGCAGGGAAGCAGAGGAGATCCCACCGTTTGCCTATCTAGTGACATGTCTGTAAGTCTGCATAAAGCACAGTAGGTGAAGCAGACTGCTGAAATGGCACTCTGATGCAGCTGAAGAAACACCCTGCTATTCATGCTTCTCAGCTTTATCTTCAGCATAGGTCTGCATGCCCTACCTCATGCCTATGAGAAAACATTCAGATGCTTTCCTTATGCACCATTTCAGTCTATGGGAAAAGAGAGGGAAGGATGTTTAAAGAAAAACACAGCCCTGATTTACTAATGATTTCATCAAGCACTGGAGAAGAGGCAGGATATGTTTCAGCAGGGTGTCTTATGATACCAGCAGCCTACCAAATACCTTTGGGAAGCCTGCAAAGGACTTAACAAGTGATCTGTGAATGGCAGCTATTAAAAGTTCATAGGTAGATAACTGCATAGCATACATGACATTTCTAAAGGGGCCTTGCAATGCTATCCAGAAGTTTTTAGAGTTCATGCATACATATAGGAAAATTTAAACTTGAACGCATTAAATAACCTTCCAATCACCAACTGAAAGTGTCACAGCTTTCCTCTCCAGAGGCCTTCAACAGGTGTGAAGCATGTGAGTTTACCTCAGAAACCAAGTATCATTTATCACCTACTGAAAAATCACCTATGACAAAAGGTAGAAGTAGAGAGATTTAATAAGGGAAAATCATAAGGACTCATTGTGAAATTTTGATTCAATAGCCTCATTTCAAGTTACATCACAGGCTAGTTCCTTTTTATATGCATAGCAGGTCTTTTGGGATGAAACAAAACTGAAAGTTGCGTTTCAAATCCTAATGACTGCGCAGTCCATCAAATAGCACTAGGCATCATGCAAAGCAGGATTTCTTCACGTTCCTCTCCATATACCCATGCTTTTGTGGTGCACTATTTGCTGAAGTCAAGGACAGCAGCAAGAGGTGTATGTGCAAAAGCCACTTTGCTTCTTCCATGCATATTGGGGGTGGGGAGGGCAACTGTGAGGGTAAACTGGCCAGGGAAGATTTAGGGACTGTCTCATTGAAGCTGCTGGGGCCAACTTCTCAGAAGGAAGAACTGCCAGGAGTGTTACAAAACTAAATACAGCAATCCCTCTTCAGCCTGCTGTACTTCAGCAGCCCGCTTCTGTGGAATGGAAGCATCACAAGACATTTTATCATAACACATTCTGATTTCATGTCAGAGAAGGAGATGGGAAGGGAAGGTGTGTGAATTCCATGGACAACAGAAAAATACAGAGGAAGTCAACCTGCAAACAAGACAGTCTGGCATTAGATAACTTCCAAAAGGAAAGTCAAAATCACTCTGGAAAGCGTTTCTTGAATGTGGTTAAGCAAGGTCATTGTTCATAAATCACTCTAGAAATCAATCTACTATTGATTAATTTCCAAACTACCCAGAACTTAAGCATCCTTAATCAATGGGAACTGCATCTAAAACATTCCACCTCCTTTGCTCAGGTGGACAACCCAAAAAGAAAGGTTCTCCCCCCACAGTAGGCCTATAAAACTTATACAGCAACAAACATGAAAGTAAAGCTTGTTTAAGGGCACAACATTAACACTTAACTCCCATCACTGTATCTGAGAAAAAACTGCTACTTAAAATTGTTGATTTATTCTCTGTCCTACTGCCACCAAGAGACCCACAGAGGCTTTAAAGACAATCAGATAGATGTTGCGGAGTATGTATACATCTCTTCTTTCCTCTCCACCCACTAACAGCAGGCGTTGGAAAGCACTGAAATGTCTGTAACAGTTGTCCAGCAGCCCCACAAACATCACAGACAAGAAAACAATTTAATGCCTGACAAAATGCCACAGCTTATCCTACAAAACCATCTCTAGTAAGGACAGGCTGCCCTGAACACCAGTAAAGACCACTGTTTATCTTTACACCAGCGAAACTCGGTAAGTTTGCAGATGACACCACGTTGGGAGGGAGTGTTGATCTGCTTGTGGGTAGAAGGGCTCTACAGAGGGATGTGGACAGGCTGGATCGATGGGCCAAGACCAATGGTATGAGGTTCAACAAGGCCAAGTGACAGGTCCTGCACTTGGGTCACAACAACCCCATGACATGCTACAGGCTTGGGGAAGAGTAACTGGAAAGCTGCCTGGCAGAAAAGGACCTGGGGGTGTCATTCAACAGCTGGTTGAATATGAGCCAGCAGTGTGCCCAGGCGGCCAAGAAGGGCAACAGCATCCTGGCTTATGTCAGAAATAGTGTGGCCAGCCGGCCTGGGGAAGTGATTGTCCCCCTGTACTTGGCACTGGTGAGGGCACACCTTGAATTCTCAGTTCAGTTTTGGGCCCCTCACTGCAAGAAAGACACTGAGGTGCTGGAGAACGTCCAAAGACAACCAACGAAGCTGGTGAAGGGTCTAGAGCTCAAGTGTTATGAGGAGCAGCTGAGGGAACTGGGTTTTTTTAGCCTGGAGAAAAGGAGGCTGAGAGGAGACCTTACCACTCTCTACAACTACCTGAAAGGAGGTTGTAGCAAGGTGGGGGTTGTTCTCTCTTCCCAAGTAATAGGCAATGGGACAAGAGCAATGGCCTCAAGTTGTGCCAGGGGAGCTTCAGAATGGATATTAGTAAAAAATTCTTCACTGAAAGGGTTGTCAATCATTGGAACAGACTGCTCAGGGAAGTGGTTGAGTCACCATCCTTGGAAGTACTTAAAAGAGGTGTAGATATGCCATTAGGGACATGGTTTAGTGGGACTTCACAGTGCTAGGCTTATGGTTGGACTAGATGATCTTAAAGGTCTTTTCCAACCTAAATGATTCTGTGATGTCCTCCAACAAAACTGGAGTATGTACTACTTCTGAGAAATAAAGATAAATTCATCTTTACCTTCGGCAGGATGATCACAAAGACAAAAAAACTAATCACGCATGATCAGCTATCTGATTGTCTTACTTAAAAGAAAAACTGAATGGTAACTAGAAGACAAATGTTTTAATATTACTTAAAGGAGACTAAGTACACTGTGTTCAGTCTGCAGTGATTTCCTGCAACAATGGAAACCATGCTGCAAAAGATATTTAAGTGTTCTGACTCAGGGGAAAAAGAATGCTTATACCCAACCCAACTTATACCCTACCCTGCTAACACCACCGATTCCCAGGTTCAAAGCTTTATGCCCAGTAAATCCACTACAGGAACAGCTCTGTAGTTTTTGCCTTCTCTAACCTTCTAGTCACTTTCTCACCCTCAAGCCATCCACGACAAAACACCAGGATAGGAAAAACTCCCATTTCCAATTCCTGCAAACCAGAAGGAAAGTTTTCTATCGGCAAGCCCAAGTATTTCAGCCTCATTTGCTATTCACAGACAACTACACTAATGATACCCAGAACACGTGTCACAGCAATGAAAGCCAATAAAGACTTTGTACCCCCCTAAACAAAGCATGCAATACATAAAAAAAAAAAAACCTTCTATTTAACGCATTCTACAATACCCTTACTACCTACTCCCTCTACAGCCCCTTATAGTAGCCATTTATTCTCACGAAATCCCAAAACAGCTCCCAAGACAGGGAAGATCTTTATCTATAACTGGACAATGATGCCAGTGACCTTCCTGAAACTCATACAGGAAGTCCATCAGAAAGAAAAAGAAAGGAGAGATGGAACTCAGTTTCCCATCTACTTGGTGATGATCATTCATTCTCCATCTGAAAGGCCCTAGGATCCTATGTTAAGGGGCATAAACAGATCAGACAAGCTCAAAAAACCCTGGATTTTCAAGTTTCAGCTAGACCACAGAACATACAATAGCATTGTTCACTGTGAAGAAACAGATGTTGTTACTATGGGCATCACAAATATGCAAAACACCTACAAACAAATTGCCAAGAACATTTTGTGAATAAATGCACAACTCCCACAAGAGGATGTACCCTTCCAATTAAGAAATTAAAGGAAGAGTTCTCCTGCTTTTCGTATTTTCCTCCCAGATGTGCCAGGGGGAAGGGAACATACTTTTATTGTTCACATTCTTTCTTCAAGTCCCCTCCTGGCATTCTCATGTCCTTTACAAACTTGCTGGATAGCCCTCAGACTATTAGAGTTACTCAAGTCTCATAGGTCATGGTGAGACAAGATAACTGACTGTACACATCATGATCCCTTCGTTGCTGATGCCCTTAATGCCTGGTACACCAGAAAACTACGATAAATTTCAAGGTAATAACTATCTACAAGGGCAAGTGATGATATGCCCCTTTCAAAAGCACACTGCACATGGTGTGAAGATTAAATATTCTGTTCCTACAGCTTCTTAAATCACTTTCCCTAAAAAAGTGCATTCAGGAGAAACTAAATTTTCTACTCTTTTTGTCTTTGCTTTCATTAGGTCTGCTTTAGATTGGATTAAGTAGGCTAGTTAGCAATTTAGTATTTGCTTTAACTTCTGCACAATTAAGTTCAGCACAAACCTTTGTTATCATTTCCCATTAAACACCTACCTCAAATATCTGCAGTGAAAAAGCAGCACAATTAACCATGGATAATCTTCTGGAAACTTTTCTTATGAAGAAGATAGAAGACCTATTTGCACACTCTCAGCTAGGGAAGAAACACTATGTAGATAAAAATAACTGAATTTCTCTTCGCACCACTTTAAAGGTGCCTTAAGCTACCCTATGGCCAAAACTAGGAACATATACTCAGCAAACGATAGTCCATCACCACAACAAAAAAACGGAATACTTGCAGAGAAAACTGTTACAGGAATGAAACTAGCAGTGGCAGCGTAGTTTAACCAGCCTTTTCTGAACCTTTTGTAGCTGGAGATACAGGAGACAAGAGGGTACATTAGAAATATTAAACCTTATCTTGCTAACCTACTTGTACATTCAAACAACCTTCATCTCCTACAAACAGGTATGCTGATAAGTTTGATTACCTGCCAAAGAATGAAAAAACTCAACGGCCGTACCACACGTAACAGATATTAGCATTAGAGACATTTCTAATATCCCAAACCATGCATCTTATTTCATTTAATTGCTTCTGCACACTTAGCTGTACTCGAGCAACAGCAGGGATGTTAAACCACTACTGTAAAAGAAAGAAGTGTATTACCACTTTTTCCAGAATGACAAGTCAAAGAAAAACACAAAAACATTGAGAATAAATAAAGACAGCAGGTACTCCCATACTTTCCCCCAGTACATACAGATATTTATCTCCTGAAGTTCTCCCCTTGGTTTGAAAAGACACATACCAGCATAACATGCTACCATAGTGAATCATTTTCAGAATGTGGCTAAAGGGTAAGATAAGATCAACTATCTACTACCATCACACCCTAGCCACCCACACAATTTGTACACAAGATGACTCTCACAGTCCTCCTCCAGAATTATGAGGAAGAAATTAAGAAGACTCTGCAAGACTTCAGCAAAACTGAGGATAAAAACTTACCGCAGATTATGAAATGCAGCTTTTTCTTGTACTTAAGAGTCTTTAAAAAAAGACACCGGAGTAGATTTCAAGGGACCTAAGTCTTTTTTGCAAAGCTTACTCAGGTTAGCCTCATTCCCTCATTTTATACTCCTCAGAATTCATTCATGATGCAGACTGATCTTGAAACAGGCACAAGTTAAGAAAACGTGATTCTGAATTTCAGTGATGTATCAGTCCAACCTCTGGTTTCTGGCAAATGCGAAAATTTGCCTCACTCATACAAGCACTGATATTAGTCAGTACATCAATCTGCAATCTGGTAACTGTTTTAAAGCATTACATTTAGTATCCTTAAAGGCTTATGTTGTGGTATGTACAGGCTTTTCTTGTGGTGGGGAGAAGTAAGAAAAGGACCCGGTTTAAGTTCTGCTTGATTCGCAGAAAAGAAGAGGCTAACAGTTTTAATTTCCTAGACTACTGCGTAGAAGATTCTCAAGTTGCTCCACTTCTTCACTGTTAAGGGCTAAGTGACTTACTCTGCTGTCTTGACCTTTTACTTCAGTATGCATGCACAGTGCTTAAGAATAATCCATACCTTATTTGTAGCAGTAGCGCTGGATCCTGGAACCACGGGCACATTGGTCACTTGCACTGATAAGTAGTTATTGTCTATGAGGGGCCAAGCGCCTTCCACTTTGCACGTCTGGAAGTGATCCTTAAAAGTCCTCAGATGAGGATCACCAAACAAGCCACAAAATAGGTAAGTAGGAGGAGGAGTCTTCTCCACTCCCTGATGTTTCCTGGCTTCTGTGTGGCCACTGTAATTGCAGGGATCGTGGGTCAATTCAGGGTTGGTGGAGGATGTGGGTCCATCTTTGGAACAGTTTCTCTGGCTCATGAGGTCGCTGATCCCAAGCACTGCAGAATGGTAGTCTAGGTTTCCACGGCATACTTTGGAATTGCGATAGGTACAGGCAGAGTACGCTCGCAGGGCCTTGCAGAACTCCAAATCAAAGCTCTCGAGAGCCGAGTTTAGATATGAAGTTAAGGACACAAAATCGGTGGTGCATTTCTGGATTCGACAAGATGTTTGCAGCTGGCAGTCACCTAAGCACAAAACAGATGGCACAGAGAAATCAAGCAAGCCTCTTAGATTGCAATACCCCATTCCACAACCACAAGGACTGTAGAAAACAACCTGAAGACAACTTACAGTGCTCACCCGTTCGGGAAACAATATATAATAGAGGAAAAGGGGTTGGGAGGCATTAAGATAGCAATACAGACCACCTTGAAGGCTAAGATGACCCATGCATGACTTAATCCACTACTTGGTATTGTGCAGATGGAAATTAAGAGCACTAACTCCTGCCAAGTATGAGCCCAGCATTTCTTTCCAGGCATCAAGGTGCTGATGCAATTCTGTGCTTAAATTAATCACTTAGTCAATAAGCTAGTCTCCATTTAGTCTTTCACCTATTTACACAAGTTACTGAACTTTTAAAGACAACCCTGCCCTCCAGAAGGATGTGGTAAAGGGGCAAGCGATATACGTTTAGACAAAACCAGACTGGATGAAACAGAAATCAAAGTTTCTTTTCATAGAAAGCAGGGTAGGGAAGTGTGCACACCATAAATTCAGTTTGCTTTATTTCCCTGGCACTGCCATAGCTAAAGCTTCACTGCTCTCGCTTTCTGGGACTAATGAGTGAGAAAATCCACAGCTGTCTGAAGTGCCAACTAAGGAATCCATACACTACAACAGCAGTACCTCTTACAGTGTAATTCAATAATAAGACAAGGGACAACGAAACCTTCTTCCCATGAAAACCTAAAGTATTTATCAGATGTATGCAATAGGTACACAGTTCAGTTTACATGAACAAACCAGTTAGACCTTATCTGGCCACCTGATTTCTGCAAAGAAAGCATTATTACCATCCCAGCAAGCAAACTGGAGTTTTACAGCCCTCTCCTCCTCCACGGCTCTCGCTGTCATGATCTGAAATCCTTCCAGATTCTCATGGCAGTTAACAATGCCAGTAGCTTTTACACAAGAATTCATGAGGAGCAGAAATGAAATGAACAAGACTGCAAGCTACATTAAAGGAAATGGAGCCACACGTTTCACAGGGGTTAAAACTAGGAGGACCCCAGTCAACGAAGAGATCGGGTTCCCTCCCATCCAAAGAACTGAAAACAGCCATAACAGAATAGACCTTCATAGAGAGTGTGTGCAACACTTCATGCAATAGCTGTCAGAGTACCCAAAACAATCTACTAAAACCATGCTGTGCTTATTTGTTCCTTTTATGACCTATAAAATTCAGCTGTGAACTCATTAATCTGTAATTTCAAACTGTCATTCAATCAAGCAGATTTTTGAACACCACAGAAACGCTTACAAAGATACACAGAAGTGTGGAAAAAAAAAGGGAAAATACAATATCCCTAACAGATACTCTTTCCCCCCGCCTCAAACTCCTCTTTACAACACTTCCCACTTGCTTTGTGCATCCTCAAAGTAAAAGAGGCATGGGTCCAGTCTGATTTCAATAGCCTAATTAAAATGTTCCTAAACTCCTGAGACACAAGGAGTGGAAAATGGACTGAATAGTAACACATCACTTTTCATTTTTAAACACAGTTGTTTTCTGCAATTCATGCAGCATCAAGAGAATATTAGCCATTTCTTTGCTTGCCCCTTAGCTGGCCCTCCTATGAGTCAGTACTCCCATGACTTACTCTGAGTAGCCAAACTATGAATTTATAAGGACAACGTGTTTTGCCAGTGATGGGTAGCTAACACAAATCTCCTGTCAAAATCCCAAGGCAACACAGAGCAGAAGCAGGAAGTCTCTAACCTGTACCCAAGCATGACCGTAAATTGTATGAGTAAGCAGTAAGTTTGTCACTTGATCTTTGTGCAAGCGATATGTAGCTTTGTAAAAGAACAGGAAAATAAAAAAAAAAACACCTTGACAATCAAATTCTGTGTTTTCAGAGATGCAAACAAAGAAGATCTATGCCAAGCAAAATGACACAAGCCACACTGATTCAGAGCCTGACTTTCAAAGCATCAAAAATTTTCATGTATTTCCCTTCAGTTATGATTTGTGATAGTATTTTAATCACATATAAATTAGTCTAGCTAAGCAAGTCAGTCAAGTTATCTAGTAAGTCTAATAAATCTGTCCCTCCACACTTCCTTGCAACTTTAGGAAATATTCTTGCTGCTTCCAGCAGATTCTTGGTACAAAAAGGGGTGAAGGAACAGCGAATTGACTAAAAGCAGATACCCTCTCCCTCCAATTTATTTCACTGAAACGACAAATATATACAAAAACGCTCAAGCTGGAGGGAAACATTTTCACAGGACTCCCATGGCTTCCAGGGCCGCGCCGCCACCCGCCCCGCACGCCGCAGGGCGCTGCCCGCACACCGCCCACGCGTGGGGAGGGGGGGAAAAGGGGAGACGCGCCCACGCGGTCCCCGCCGAGCCCCAGCCCCCTGCCCCGCGGCCCCTCCGGGCCCCGGCCCGCCCCGGTACCTGAGCCCAGCAGCAACCCCAGGCCGGCGAGTAGGCCGAGGGCGGCGAGCGACGGGCGGGGGGGCCCGCGGCGTCGCAGCAGCTCAGCCCCGGGGGCGCGGGAAGGCGCAGCTCTCCCCATGCCCGTCCATGCAGGTCCGCGGGCTGGCGGCGGGACAGGGTGGCGGCATGAGGCGGCGGGCGCGCGGGCAACCTCCTCCTCGCTGCTTCCTCCTCTTCTTCCTCCCCCTCCTTCAGCGGCGCGGCGACGAGCGGAGGCCGCCGGGCGGCAGCGGGGCGGACGCGGGGCAGCGCGGCATGGCGGCAGCGGAACACAAAGGGAAGGAGCCGGTAAGCCAGCTGAGGCGTGAGGGAAGGCGGGCGGCGGCCGCCCGCAGCCCTGAGCAGCCCGCAGGCCCCGCGTCGCCCAGCGCACTGCGCCCGCCCCGCCCGCTCTGCCGCCTCCCATTGGCTGCCCGGCCTGTCCGACAAGCCCCGCGACGTGTCTGCCGGGAGAGGTGGCCCCGCCCCGCCTCCGCCCCGCCGTCACTCAGCGGCGGGCGGCCAATCGCGGCGGCGCAGGCGGGCGGCCCCCCAGCGCTCCCGGCGGCGCCGATTGGCTGCGGGAGGGCCCACAGTGCCGCGCGCCGCCGCCAGGCGTCGCGCGCGGCCCGGCCTGCCTCCGGTGAGGCGGCACCGGCGGGGCGGGGCGGGGCGGGTACCGCGGGCGGCGGAGCGGCGGAGGGGAGGGGCCTGCGCCGGGCTGGGGGCGTACCTCCTGTAGGCGGGCCTGTCTCGGCACCAGCCGTATCCGCGGCTTCTTCACAGCAGCCGAGGCGTCCCCACAGCGTCCCCCTGCGGCCGCCCAGCGGCAGGGCAGAAGTTCCAGGGCTGTGTCCCCGGTAACGGCCGTGCCTCCCCGGGTACTTACGTGGAGTTTGACTCCAGGGCGCTGCGCGGCTCACCGGAGTCGCGGCCGCGCCGTTTCGTCCCGCCGTGCGGTGCGGGATGCTCGGCAGACTGGGACCTGCATGTCGAAGGCGCGACAAGGCGGACATGGCGAGTAAACATGGCGAGTGGCCCTGCTGCGGGGCCACGGACAGGGCCCGCACAGAGGTGGCTACGCCATTGCAAGCCACACTGGGGGCCAGCAGGCCAGGGCTGGAGGGGCACCATGTTTCTTGCCTGTGAGTTTTCTAGGGAAACTCACACCACCTTCCTGCCCAACATCATTAATCTCATCAGGCAAAAACTGCAAAATCTTGAAAGGACAGAGCCCTCACAGGTGTACCGGCGTTTCTGTTTCTTGCTTCTTTCCAGCTGAGCAGCCATTGACGTGTGTCATGCTTTGGGTGCTGCGCTCGCACCCCACTGCTGCGCCTGGGCCCTGACAGTTGTACCCAAGGCACAGTGCTGCCCAGCTTTGTGAGATGCCTGCAGAAAACGAGTGCTGCCAGCACTGCCCCCCCACCTGTGGGGGCACCCTCTGACCCACCTCAGCTTCAAGAAGGGAACACATTTTAGGCACAGAGCAGGGAAAACCCTGTGGTACCCCTGAAGGTGACATCCACGGGAAGCACTCCACATCAGGAGCCATTTGCTGTATAGGATGCAACGTGCAGTTTGCAAACCTGCAAGTGAATCCAAATGTGCGCCTGGACAGCTTGGGAACAGTTCCCGTCCCTCTCCAGTCCCCAAATCCTGAAACCTCAGCATCTCCAAGCAGCGGGATGCTCGGCAGACTGGGACCTGCACGGCTGAGCTTGTTTAAAGGCAGGTGGAAGAAATACAACACAACGGACAAGTGAACGCACTATCCAAAATGCACCCCTCGCTGCAGCCCCAGCTCAAACAAAGGCACATGATGAACAACTCACCCCGAGCATCCCCATCACCCACCTGCACCTGCCCTGGTGTGCCTGCTGCCCGCCCCTCTCTCTCCAGCACGGGCACTAAGGGAGGAGACAGCATAAAGACAGCATAATCTTTCTGCCACATATAGAAAACTAAGACAGAGGAGGCAGGGAGAAAGCAGGGAGCACAGGCAGCACACTGAGGGATGCTCCTCCACCCCCCTCCTGCCCCACTGCAACCATGGCCAGCGCCCCCCTGTCCGTACCCGCACCATCGTGGAGATCCCAGCCCCTGGTCCGCCAACACCCGGCCTGAAATCCCCGGCTGAGGCAGCCCCAAGCACCCTTCTGGCCCTGCTGTGTGCATCCTCCCCACACCTCCAGGCTCTCAGCTGCCAATAGTTCCATACTTATCTGAGTGCTGGGAGCACGCTGGACAAGCTGCACACACAGTTTGAGTTTCCCCCTTGTGAGGCTGTCCACCATCTTTTTTCTCTTGGCACCTGCTAGTGGGCTTCTCTTTATTTTGGGCACCTGTAGGGATTACAATGACAGATCTGTATACATCTTGACGGATCTATATACATCTGTCTGGAAATCTGACATTACAAATGCAGAAGCAGCATGTAGCAGCTGGGCAGAAGGGCAAAACAGAGAAGGGGGGTAAAGCTTCCACACTTGTCCTTGTGGCTGTGAAAGTCTTGGATGGGTTGTTAGAAATGCTATGGATCCAACCTGATGTTCGTTCTCTGGCTCATTACATTCTCACCCCTGAATTTGCTACACAGTGTGTTGGGGGAACAGATGTGCCTCTGATGTTTTGGGGGCCTGGCGGCTGTGTTGCGCACTGGGTAGGTACATCTTAAAATGACCAGAACTTTGCCTCCTCCGCTGCATATGTCACTGGGTTCTCTGTTCCTCAGTCCAGCAGTACATAGATCTGGAGAAAGTCTGTTGGAAATTTCTCACCCATAGCCTGCAGTGGTCTGTCACAGATCACTGTGTGGGGCAATGCGAGCCTAGAGCTCATGAAACTTCCTTCTCCTTTCTGACAGTGGAATGCGGGCTCTCCTTCTTAAGAATATTTCAAACAGCTCCATTCATAGCCCACAGAAACATGGAATATTAATTTATACAATTGCTTTGGAATTTTAAAATCCACTGTTGCAGTCAGGAATGTTGCAGCTTTAATAAAAAATCCTAAAGGCAAGACTCGTGTTGTTTCTTACCCTCCTTTTATAAGCAGAAAGGAGATAGGGTGCATAAAATAATGATGAGTGAGAGTTCAAAGCAATCACAGAAAGCTGGCTTTAGAGGTTGTTTTCTGATGCAATTCCAGCTCTTTACCATTCTTCTTTGTTGAGTAAGTGCCAAGACAACAAACATGATTTAGCAAGGCAAAGCCCTTTTCGTTCAATAAACATTAGGCAATGTGTCTTAGAAGTCAGCTTGTCCAATCCTAAAGAAATGCATTAATTAAATAAACACTTTGAATAGGGTCTGAAACAGACCTTTCCTCTGTTATCAAGGCAAGGGGCCTGGTAAGGGAAACATCTCCTCACCTCTGACTTTTGTCAGATTCCTGAGCTGTTTGACACCAAGAATCATTATTATTTCCAAAGCAGTTTTTTCAAGTGCTGAAGAACCGGGATGGGAAGGGGTTGGAGGGGGGAAGGGGGGGAAGGCAGGGTGCAAAAAAAAAAAAGAACACAGAGCTCTTCTCTTTCATTACGTTTCAGAGATGAGATGTCTTGTAGCGTTTACCTAACAATCTGGTATCTCTGTTCAATAGTGATGCTCATTACTAGCAGATTGAGAAGTACCTCTGATCATCACTCTGATTTTAGCAGAAATGATGCTTCCACATCTATATCACAGATATTAAAGTGCGTTCCAAGCAGGAATTGAAGTTTGGAATATCCCCCTGAGACATGTCCCTTACACATTTTTTCTGTACAGAAGCACTGTCATGCCAACACTGTTCCAACATACAGAAGATGATTCTTTTCCTCTTTTTTAGAATGCAAAAATGGAGGAGGAAGGCAAAAGGGAGAGATCAAATACTAGAGAGAGAAAAAAAGAACTGTTAAGTTTCTGTTAAGTCATGGAATCACAGAATGGTTAGAGTTGGAAGGGACATTAAAGATCACCCTCTTCCAACTCCCTGCCCTGGGCAGGGACACCTCCCACTAGCCCAAGTTGCTCAAAGCCCCATCCAGCCTGGCCTTGAACACTTCCAGGGATGGGGCATCCACAACTTCCCTGGGCAACCTGTTCCGGTGTCTCACCACCCTCACAGTAAAGAATTTCTTCCTAATTTCTAATCTAAATCTCCCCTCTTTCAGTTTAAAAACATTATCCCTATCATTACACTCCCTGATAAAAAGTCCCTCCCCATCCTTCCTGTAGGCCCCCTTTTGAGTACTGGAAAGCTGCCATAAGGTCTCCCTGAAGCCTTCTCCAGGCTGAACAACCCCAACTCTCTCAGCCTGTGTCCTTCTTATGTTGGGGGCCCCAGAGCTGGACACAGCACTCCAGGTGGAGTCTCACGAGAGCAGAGTAGAGGGGCAGAATTAACTCCCTTGACCTGCTGGCCACGCTTCTTTTGATGCAGCCCAGGACATGGTTGGCCTTCTGGGCTGCAAGCACATGTTGCTGGGTCATGTTGAGTTTCTTATCAGCCAACACCCCCAAGTCCTTTTTCTTAGGGCTGCTCTCAATCCATTCTCCACCCAGCCTGTATCTGTGCTTGGGATTGCCCTGACCAACATGCAGGACCGTGCACTTGGCCTTGTTGAATTTCATGAGGTTCACATGGGCCCACCTCTCAGGCCTGTTCAGCTCTCTCTGGATGGCATCTCTTCTCTCCAGCATGTCAACCACACCACACAGTTTGGTGTCATTGACAAACTTGCTGAGGGTGCACTCAGTCCCACTGTCCATGTCGCTGACAAAGATATTAAACAGTACGGTGGATGGGAAAAGACTGAATGACTTTCAGTAGGATGATTAGAAGCAGAAAAGGATAACCAGATGGAGTTTGGCAGAAAAAAATCCAAAGCCAAGAGGTTTTTTAAAAAGCCAGTAGGCCAAAATGATAGATATCTATGGGACTCCAAGACAGAAATAATGTCCTGACTTCTAAATTGTTTTCTATAGGCAGTATATAAATACTTAGATTTATCTAACAGAACCCCTTCCAAAATGGAACAAAATTATCTGAATGGCAGAAAAGTATTATTTCTATAGGACTGGCATAACAGGTATGAAGAAAACTAGGTTAAAAATAGTCTCTTTATCTTCAGATACTGACTCTGGTAGCAAAGGAGCAAATTCTGGAATATGAATTTCTGAGACCATCAGCTCCAGTGTTAATATGATCAACTATCAGAGGCACTTTAGGAGGCAAGTCTAATCATGACTTTGCAGTGTTCTGTGAATCTCAGTTCTTTGAGACATGATGAGAGGTGACTTCTTGGATCATCACCCAGAGCATTCTTAGAGCATGAGGATGAATTATTGTAAGAGATAAACTGAAAGGATAAATTCTGTGTCAAAAAGCTCTCTGGGGTAGGAAGGATGATTGTGATTCCACAATTCATTATAATAATTTTGGTGTTTATAAAGCAAAGAGCAAGTTCTTGAGTCAATGGTGGGGGCGTGATGAAAGCTTTCCAACCAACACAGGGCTCCTGCAGGCAAATCTGGAAACTCCACAGTCTAAGTGCTCTGTTTGTCCTAGTTGCAGATTTTTTGAATGGGGGGGCTGGGGGCAATGTGGTCCTTTTCACAGTTGACTAATGTCTTTCCAGCTAATGTCTTTCCAGCAGTTTAGCAACAAATGAACATCATGGGGAATCATCAGAGGCTTGTCTAAACTGTGGTTACTTTGCACATTGATTTTAGTCAGCCCTGCATGCAGTGTGAAAGCAGTCTAGGAAATGATCTATATGATATGTCATG
This sequence comes from Chroicocephalus ridibundus, assembly GCF_963924245.1. Taxonomy (NCBI): domain Eukaryota; kingdom Metazoa; phylum Chordata; class Aves; order Charadriiformes; family Laridae; genus Chroicocephalus; species Chroicocephalus ridibundus. Next base: position 28,645,287 of record NC_086316.1, read on the forward strand.
GAATTGCTGGCAGCCATGTGTCTGAATACACTTACGTAAATCCTACAGTACGTGTTTGTAGCATTCAAACGATGTAGAGTGATGAAGTTAGGCATAATTTTGAACAAGTGCTCTGGTAACTTGGTTGATGTAGATACACCTGAGAAAAGCCTAATCGGTACAAATTTCAGACTTTCTGGTTTTGTTAATTCTTGCTTTATAAGCACTATAGAACTGCTTGTTATCAACCTAGTAAAAGGAGCCAAGACTGTATTAGGAAATTTCTTATTAAAAATATGACTGAAAATAGGAGATGTGTGACAGAAGCGTGGAGGAGAAACAGCTTTGTTATTTGCAAAAAAGTGGAGGAAGCTATTTGAGACTTTAAGTCGTTTGCTTTTCAGCTGTTAGTCCAGGAAAGGGTCTTTGGGGTCAAAACCACAACCATGTGCCTTTTCAATTGTACATTATTAGTGTGCTTTGGCATGTAGCTACACTTTTGTACACTTTTGAAGTACATCTGTTTTTCGAAGAACTGCCATCAAAAATGGAATATAGTAAGAAGGTGATTGGAAGTCATCCCTCAATTTGCTTTGGATCATGACAATGCCAGATCTTCATTCCCTTAATTTTTTGCAAGTGTCTCTAAGGAGATGCTGTGTGGTGAAGTAAATGGTAGGAAAACTTTCCTTAATGACAGGTAAACATGAAAAAGCATGTTTTTCTCTTGAGCAATTGCGTTCAGGATCCTTCCTGTCCTGAAGTGCACAGGACACACAGTCTTTCAAACCAAATATTAAGGAGGAGCCTGTTGACTTGAGAGCTAGCAGTCTATTTCTGCATGATAGTATATGTAAGCGAAAATAGTGCTGGGCCTGTAAGAGTTACATTTCCAGATATGGCAGAGGGTGTGTGATTTTTTTCTTTTTTTTTTTTTCCCTGAGGGGAACTTGCGTTTCATGCAGCTGAAGCTACCTTACGCTAATTTTATGCTTGCAGTTAGATGGGAAGCATATACTTGATTCCTGGCTGAGTCCTGGGCCTGGTAGGCATGTGGGACAACTGCCATTGAGATTAAATTGGGGAACGACTAAATGAGCCTTTGTTTAGCAACAACTGAGGCTGTGGAAACTGTGCCTGAAGACTGGACTGGATGCAAGCCCCAGAGCATTGGAGGTAGCAGAAGCTGCAGCTGTCTGGCTGTGGGTGGGAAAAGAAGCCAGAGAGCAACAAGAAAACCAGACAAGAGCAAGAGAACAACTAGTGTGGCCCTGATAGAAAGCCCAAAGAAAGTGAACTGTCAGGAGGCCTCTGAACTGGCAAGACAGCTTTTGGATTCTCCTCTTGTTTGAGCTTACTATGGTTACAGAAGCAGGCATTGAGTACATTCCTTGTAGATAAACAGAACTGCCTAAAAGAAGTAACTGACCCCCATCCCCTCTTCAGAGAAACAACCTGGGAGTGCCCAGATATTGTCTAACCTTTCAGGCACAAATGAACAACAACGTTTTAGGTCATTGCCTCAGGGAGCAGAAATGTCTAAGATGATCCAGAAAGAGACAGAAATCACATAGCTGCATTCAAAACACTTTAAGTGCTGCTGCTACTGCTGCTGTTTCTTATCTTTCTTATCCTGTTTGGACAAATGAGGTATTTTCAGTCAAGATTGAAATTATTTTCTACTGTAGGTGACGTCGGTCTTGTGCTGCAAGCTACTGTATGACCAATAACCTAAAAAGATGAATGATGTATTGTGCAACCCCCATTTAGAATTTTCCATGTTTAGTTTCTCTCTTCTCTATATATTGCAAGTACTATTTCTAATCCAGTCACCTGGACAGGTTGATAGTAAACTTCAGAAGATTGTCTTTCTCTGTGAACATCAGATAGGCAATGAATATTAATGCTTTCTATGCAACAAAGTAAGCAAGTCATTCATTCTGTTGAAATAGCACATAAAATCCTTGTAAGGAGCAGACCTGGAGTGGTCATCTAGGATTTGTTTAATTGTTCTTAAACCTTCTTAAGTTGATGAATGTCATGGATAACCTTGAATATATGCAGAGACAGGAAGTTTGCAGCCTCCATTAGTAACTTGCTCCATTGCATAACTCATATTTTCACAGTCTTATCCGTATCTAACCTAAATCCCATTACTTCTTATTGAGAGATGCCATCCCAGTCCCAGATTCTGTGCTAGCGTCTTTATATGGCCATAGAAGAGATCAGTGTATTTCCATTCCATCTTCTTGGTTTTGGATAACTTGGATTCTGTTCCCTAGAATAACTTCGCTTTATAATTTTCCAAAGCTTTGGTCCTTTTTGTAATTTTCTCAAATGTCTGCAGTTTGCTGTTGTCTTTAAAAGAAAGCTATTAAAAAAAAAAAAAAAGGAGGCACTACCAAAGAAGTACACAAACCACTTGTTAAATATAATATTGAATTCTGTTGCTCTCTTTTAAGAGTGTTTTTTTCAGTGTTAAGTCAAAGTCATTTGATCCCAATATTCAGTTTGTTCTTCCATACTCTGCAGCCAGCTTCCGTATCATTTTATCTAGACACTTTGGGTGATAGCGTGATGGTGGTTCTGGAGTCATTCCCAGAACTCCAGATCAAGTTCTAAGCAACCACTGGAACTGGGACTCTTCTCTTTATTTTACTTATTATAATACACAGCCAAAATCCATATACTCATAACATTTCTTACTATTGAAATGTAGCAGGGACAAGCAATGGATCACATTTAAGCAGAAAGCAGTAATGGTAGTACAAATAGAAAATCTCATTCAATTAAATACAAAATAGGCTTCACAAACAGGTTTGAGACAGACCAGGCATTGAGATTCTCTATGCGGTCATGTCAGTTTTATCCTAAAATGGTTGAACTATTTTTGCTGGAGCTACACCCCTTTGAGGAGGTAAACACAATCTGTATGTGTTTATTGTTGCAATTCAGTGGGATTATTGAAACAATTACGCTATTACAAGCTTTTCTTGCTTGTACTGCTTTGTCTCCAAAAGTTCCTGTTACAGGCACAGCCTCGTTGTGCTCAAAGATTACTAAAACAATTCAGGAAGAAAGGAGAAAAAGAGAGCAGAGTGGACTGGAAAAAGTCATGCAAGTAAGGAAAAAAGAGAGCAGAAGTTGAATATGACCGTCTAGGAAAAAATTCTATGTATGATCTGCGGTAGCTGAAGCCAGGGCGTGGACTTCTGCATCTGGCTGTTCAGCTTCCTGGAGTAAATTCTCTTTTTGTTTCATCATAGCTTCCTCTCTATCTTCCTCTATCTCTTTTTATTGCAATTTTCTTGCTAAATCTAAGGACCTGTTACAGGGCAAATCCAGGCAGAACTACAGGTTCTTCTATGCATCACACATATCCTACAGTTATCATGTAATTGCAGATCTGCCGCTGCCACTTGTATTTCCCTTAAACCTGTATCCTTACAACTGTTTCCACATGATCATATCTGCCTGGGCTTCAAAAGGGTTTTGCCTAGGCACAAGAGCTTGCCTGGATAGATCAATTTACAGGCTGGGCACAAGCGAGAGATAAGCTCAAGGAGCAGCGTGGAAAGCAAAGCACTGTGGTGAGCAGAAGAAATGGAAATCTTCCCTTTGACCCCTCTAAGCCATTACTGAGCTTCCCCATCCCTGTGCCTGTAAACCCATCTCATGCTATTGAGTAGGCTACTCCTGTAGAAAGTCTTCTCTTCTTGAAGCACAAGAAGAGAGCGAGCTCATTAGATCATTTAATCAGAAACAGTAATTTAACCAAGTTGCAATTCGTAGTCTGCACTCAGGCTCAGATGGAAAGTTAAACATTGCAGTTCCTCCCACTGTCCTGCCTAGTGACAAATCGTCAATCAGTAAATATGCACTTGATTAAACGTTTTATATGTGTGTTTGGCTGCAAAAACAGAGGCTAAACTTTCAAATGGAATTCAAAACAGGAACATCAGGGGAGTATGCAGCATATAAAAACGGGTGCCTGAGGTGTATTTTTTTGTAGTCGTTGTTTTGATGGCACTGAACAGTAATTACTACAATGTTAATTATTTTAGCACATTAAAGATTTAAAACTGATTTACTATTGCATTTTTTTGGGGGGTAATTTATTCTATAAACAGATTTGAGTAAAAGAAAGCTAAATTTGTTTTATTGTTTTGGTGCATTAATGGATGTGGTCATGGTAATTGTATAGGTCTGTTGCCTCTTCTTGCATTTTTGGGCAGCTTACAAAACTATTTTTCACCTGCTATGACATCTGGAAATCATACTGTCCCCAGTGATCACATCGTTAAGTGGAGGAGCAAGCTGCTGTTGAGGAGGTGAGATAATGAAGCATACCAAACAAATGATTGGTTTAGACTTCAAAATATGTCTCTCTTACCCTTAACCTTTGGCTGCAGTTGCTGGATCCCAGTCTGCACACAGTTGCTAACTGTTGCACACAGTGCCAGGATCTTCCCATGTCAGACATAGAGGTCCCGCACCAATGCCCTGTCCCACATGCAGCTTCTAATTTTGATCCTTTTTTCGTAACATTGGTAAAGAATTTTTCATGCTGTTGTGGTTGACCTGTGTAGTACCTGCTAACTACAGAAGAGGAAGCATCCTGCAGATTCTGAAGTCATGATTTCACAGGCATAGATGGTGTTGGTTGGGTTTCAGGCTAGAAGCCCTCAGTTTTATCCCTTGACTTTCATTAATTGATGCGTCTCTGGTGTTGCCCAGCCTTGTTGACAGTTTGGGGATCTGGAAAGGACATTTTTCCCCATTGCAAATTAGCTTATTCCCCATCCATCTGGGAAAGGATAGATCATTTTGAGGATTAAGCTACACTTGTCACAATATTGGCATGTGCCATAGTGTTTGGAAAACACAGAAACGTACCAGATGAAGGTCTTTGTGTCCTTTTGGAGTACAAGAGATTAACACTAGGTTGATTAAAGAAAAAGCGGTGGAGGCAAGACTTGTGCAGTATATCTTTTGCTCCTGTTTTCGGTCTGAAAGGACTGGTTGTGGCTTCCCTTTGCAGTTACTGGGGAAATCCTGGAATTGCAGAAGGGCCATAGCCTCGACAGCTCTGGGTTTTTCTTCACAGTGCAGTGGAGAACCATCCCGCAGCATGCTTTCATGACCATTGGAGATTACTGGTGTTTGTTGATACATTTGTAGCCTGTGTGCAATTTTCTTATTGTCTCATTGTTGCTATATTCCTATCTTCCTTTTGGTGAGGCTTATCAGAGAAGTTACAGGGATGGTATAGTTCTTATGTATAATAAGACTATAAGGAACTAAAACGTTTTCTCTTTTTATTTTTCTCTTTTCTTTCTTCTCTCTCTGTTTTCTTTTTTCTTTATTACTTTTTTCTTTTCTCTTTTTTGTTTTTTCTCTTTCCTTTTTCCTTTTTTTTCATAGGAAAATAGTAAACTTGTTTTGAGGGTTTTTTTTAATCTTATTCAAAGCAAAAGATATTGAAAGACTGATTTTTAACCTACTTCTGTAAGTCATTTTCAGATTCTTCTGTTCCCCTTTCTATCCACATTTGGCTTTGCATTTCTGTCTTAGTTTTGCCTCTGTTCCCTTAATTCCCTCTCATTCCTTTTGTTTCCATTTTCTGTCACTTACTTTCTGCTCTTTGCAGGCTTTTTTTTCTCCCCAGTTCCTTGTTTTTGAACCTGAGTTGATTTCTCTGTGAAATTCCTATTCCCTTCCCACAGTTCTGGCCTTATATTTTTTTTTTTTCAGACCTGATTCTTGGTGTATTTAGTTTCCCTTTCCCAGTTGTGCCATCCCATACCTAACCCAGATGAACCCAATCACACTTCAATGGTTGAAGTGGCTGCAAACTTCAGGGGCTCAGTGGTGTGATTTTTGAGCAGCCCTGGTTTATTGGAGGCGTATCTGTTTCAAATTGCTACAGCTGTGGTGCAGCAGGGCATGGGGAGGGGGTGGGGGAGATGAATGGTGGTGAATGCCAGGTGCAGCACAGGAAGCACACGCAGCTGTCATACAATGCCCTGCATCCCATTTGGCCTGCTGTCAGGCATCCTAATATTACCCAAGGGCAAGAAGTTAGTGCCTTGGTGTACTGCAGAATAAGATTTTCCCTTACTCTGCCATCTAGGGTGCTATAAACCATCAGTCCCGTGTTAGGCTTCCAAATTGCTGACTGTTCTAAAATATCTGTATTTTAGCGTGGTTACCAAAGAAAAATATTAATGTGATTATCTCCGTATGCATTTTTTTACCTGCTCCTCCCATTTGATTTCTAAACTTACTCCACTGTTCCAGTCTACTTAGCAGAAGGGGACAGGCTGCAAAGAACAAAGCTCCTATATCTTTAACTTAAGATGGTTGAAAGGAACAAAAGAAGAAAGCAAGCCCTTCCCTGAGAAGGAAGGCGATACTGTTAGTTTTGCTGTTATTACATGCTGCAGAATCTTTACAGAGGGGATAAAGGAAGAAGAGAGGGATACCTGAAAGAGTGACTTAAGGACTGCAAGAGGGAGACTCAAATCTGTCAGAACTAGTCTACGATCATTTTATCGCTTCTAAAGCGGCTTGTTCAAAGGGTGGACTGTTCCTTGCCTTTCTTCACATATACACACAGTTATTCTCACTCTGCAGTGTTTAATGACACAGAATAACGTTAGATAGTGAAGGATTTAAGGATTCTTGCTGTCATCACAAAGCTATGTTACATTTGAGACTGTGGGACTCCAGTTATAACGCTAAACTGGGCTGTATGCTGTAGAAGCCCAAAACAGATGCAACCAAGACTGGCGAGAATTGGAAATAACAGCTGAGGCATGGGAAGCTAACCAAATGTGTATGTCAAGCCTGTACTTAATCCTCCTTGTGCATCCCCTGCCTTTACAATTTAGTATAAATCCTTGCATGATTTGCATAATTCATGTGAGAGCCTGGTACTTTTGCTATTGTGATTCTCTCAGAAAATACTTTGTATGGATATCTGCCCCAGGAAAATGAGCAAACTCAGGCAGGAGGAGAAGTAGAAATTCTGCCTTTGGAATAACTCACTTTCCCTGTTGGCCTCAGCCCTGGGGCTTTATAAGAGCTTCAGTAATAGTGCTTACAGTGAGATTCCTCCAAACCCTTCTTGCTGCAGCTGCAGTCCCAGAGTGTTGACCCACCATGGCTCTGATACCTACCAGTGTCTGTGCTCCACAGGCATGGGATGCATCTGTGAAACCTCTTGATGTTTCTTAGCTATTGCACCAGTAATTATTTCCATAGAAAGCACATGTTCAGCTGTATATATTTTTCATATTCAATGTATTTTTGTCTTCTTACATCCACTTCATGTCTGTGTGTGTGATTATGTGTACACCTGTTTTTTGTCTACCTGAGCCCTCACACTTGAGGAGACCACATTCTTTTTTTTGGCCATTGTTAGACTTATGGAAGGAACAAAGTCCAAGAGCAAGCAGTGACCCTGGCTTCCTTTGCTAAATTGCTGGACCATGTCCTGATTTGAAGGTATCCTTTCCCCTTGCTCCTCCCACCTCCAGTCCTTGGCCTTATTCTAATAAATGTGGACTTGCTAATACCCTGGCCCTGCATAAACCTTCTTCTTCAAAACATGGCATACAGGAATAGGATTGTGATATCGGAATTGCTGCTTCACAGCTTTCTTTAGTTCAGATTAGGATCTGAATTGATCCTAATCCAGGCTCGCTATAAATTTCCTGGTCTAGGTTACAGTTTGATAGAAAAATGTAATTCATGTTCAGTTATCTCTTTCTGTCTTTGTTTCTTAGTCCCATCATTGTAGGACAAACACTCATGATTTAACTCTTCTATTTAGCTTTGTAATACCTTTGTGAAGAGGGAAATAATAGCTTAATTTTAGTGATAGCAGTCTTAGAGAAGGTAGAGAAGGTAGAATTCATCTCAGCTGACTGTTGCTACCTGGAAGTAAGATGTCTAACATAATTTAGTAGCCTAAACTCCTTCTGTGGCCAGGTCAAACAGAGATATTGGGGGATGATTTTTTCTTTCTGTGTCAGAAAGCTATTTCAGAAGGGTTATGCCATCCTGTGGAAAGGCCATTGGAGTTGAAAAGAGTACTTGGATTAAACAGCTATCTTTTTGATGCATGAAGTGAGGTGAATCCAGCCAAAAAGACCGAACTAGGCTGAGACTAGAGAACAGAGATTGAGAGGTAGAGATACTAAGGTCTTCAATACCTTGGGTTTACTGGAATTAACAAGGTTCTCTGTAAAAAGGAGAAAATGGGGTATCTGAGAATCGTCTTCACAAAACAGTGTGCTGAACCCAGGAGCCACCAATCTTTGCAAACTGAGAGTACCTGGAGGAGAACACAGCGTAAGCAATCATCCTCAAAAAACATTAATCTTCCATAATCTTCCTGTGCTAGAAACAAGCTAGATCTAGCCTGGTGTGTCATTACAATGCTGAGCCTGAATTAATATAACCTGACTCTCGGCATGGCTGTCTGCATGGGCACAGCACTGTTCCGACATGGCTACAATCATCTGAGTAGAGCTGGCTTACGCTTGTCTGGCTTGTAGTGTAGTGTAGGTGAAGTGAGAAGGTGTTATCTGTACCTGTGTATAGAGCCAGCTTTGGATATCCAAGTATGAAAATTTCTAGCATTCTATGGGTTATGTTATAGTAACTTTTATTCTTCTCTTGCAGTTTTTCAGGTTTCAAAAACGCATCAGTGATTCTAAGGTTAACCTGTTGTGGATGGGTATAAAGCACAGGACAGGATCTGTTTTCATTATGAAAGGGATTCAGAATGTCTTTAAGTTTTTTTAATGTTTGATGAGAGTTATTCCTGGATGTTGAAACTTCCTAGATGTATGCAACGTGAAAATACAACATGCACCTGAGGAAAAACAATTTTGATTTAAAAAAATGTTAATTCGTTTTGTAAAGTACATTTATATGCAAATTCCTCTTTCCAGTCCTCTTGGATTGAAAATGTTGAGATCCATGTTCTTTGTTAATCTGATCAATTAACATTACCAGTCCATGTAACAGTGTGGTGAAGGTTATATAGAAGTTTTAAATGCTTCACTTTTAATAAGTTGTTTCTACATTTGAAGCTCTGTTTTGCTCTTTGTGGAATGCGCTTGATGAAAAATATCCTTTTTTATATCCCCACTTGTACAAATTCCCCAAATTCCCTGTGGCAAAAACTTTCAACTGATTCTTTGAAGTTCTTCCACTTTGAATAGTTTAATGGTATTTTAAAGCCCATGGATATTGTGTGATTTGGAAAAAAATCTGAAGAAAGATTATGTGTAGTTTATCCCTGGGGGAAGGGAATTAGGAGGAATATCTGCAAAAGAAGATCAGTTCCATCACGTCAGGATATTTCTTGAGCATCCAACGGTAAACTTCTCCTTGAGTTTGTCTGTCATTAGGAAGCTAACAGAAGGAATATATGGCCCATCTCAGCCGTAAGTAAAAATACTGCTTTCAGGCTATTTCTTTTTACAATCTATTTCTCCTATCTAGCAAACGTATTTCATATTGCTGAGATCAGTCAAGATTCTGTCAGACATCGTAAACATTTGTGGTAGTTCTTGGTTTTGTGAAAAAAGAGAATTTTTTTTAAACCACAAAAGTGAATGTTAAAAACAAAATAGAACTTCTAGAAAACCATAAACTTTCTCTATTTAAATAGTGTCACATGCTCCCTTTATAAATTGAACAGAGTTGCAGAGAAATCAACATCTCTCATCAACATCACACTGTTTTCTGATGATGTTCCTGATGAATTTCATTCTTCATTGCTGATTTCATCTCCAAGACTTGAGTAACATCCCGTCCATTAGGAAATGCTTGGGAAGAGGGTGTAAGTGTGTGAGGAAGGTGATTGCCCCTTGACATGGCAAATGCAGAAAGAATGAACACGGTGAGACAATTTCATACCAGGAAAGTCTGTTAGTGTGCTTGCCTTGCATTCTGGCATGGGCTGTTAAACTAGGACTAAAGTTTACTTTATTACCAGTTATCAGCCCTAGGCAAAGGCAGAATTCTGTTTGTCTGTGTGCATGTGTGTGTGAAAAAGAATTTGACAAAGAAGACTCTGACAACTACTGTGGCAAGCCTTAATGAAGGGTAAAAATAACTTTGTTTGATATAGGCATATTGTACTTTGGTGGGTCTTCCCAGGAGAAAAAGCACTACAAAATATACTTTATGTTATTTGGTTCAGATAGGATTCTGTTAGACAGTTCAGATACATGGGTGTTATCATTACTGCCTTTGGTTGTATCAGCTTAGCAATTTCCTGACCCATCTTTATATATGTTTGTGCTTGGAAGTTTACCCAGCCTTTATTTGTTCATCACAATTTGCTAGGCTTAGCAAATTAAAGGGCAAGAAGGAAATGCACAGGCAGTGGAAGCAGGAACAGGTATCCTCGCAAGAGTATAGAGACGCTGCCTGGTTGTGTAGGGATGGGGTCAGGAAGACCAAGGTGCAGATGGAGCTGAACTTGGCAAGGTATGCAAAGAATAATAAGAAGGGCTTCCACAGGTATCTCAGCCAGAAAAGGAAGGTCAAAGAAAGCGTACCCCAGCAATGAGCAAGAGTGGCAAACTGGTAACAACAGACAAGGACTTTTTCCGCTGGAGTAAAAAGTACAAAGCAAGCAAGATACCTGAACAGTGTGATATAGGAAATTGTGCTCCCTTGACTAATGCTGAGTAATAATTCATTCTACAAGCAGGGACGTTTATTTCTAGAACCAGATTATGTCATCCTTTCTCATGCAGGCTGATGTAAATCAAGGGTAAAACTGAGCAGTTGTAGCTATAGCAGTATCTTTTCCTCATCTCCTCTAATACTACCCTATTATCATTTTTTTCAAGCATTCAAACACCAATGCTGTTACAGGAAAAGTTCCCTGAGAGTATGAGGATGGAGAGCTTGTGAGAGGTGTTGATAGATGAGGCAATTCTATATTTTACAAGTCTGAAAGTATCTGTGAAGCGCTCAGGGCTGTATTTTGAAATTTATTTCTCAGAGAGTACACATATGTACAAATAATTTCTATGGTTAGTAATTGACAAAATTTAAAAAATAAGTTTGTGTGTGAGACATGAAGCCTTCTAGCTAATATTGCCCACACAGTGGGAAGGAACAGACATCACAGCTAGCAAGGAGTAGTCCCCTGGAGAAGGGGGGTCTGCATCTTCTCTAGGGGGTTGCTGGAACAACACACTGAAGAAACTTGTTCTACTCAGAGAGTCTCACAGATAACTGAACAAGTTAATGGCTATTTCACTTGTATATTTCCTCAATAATATCATGGATTAGATCTTTCTACCATGAAATATTTCTAGTATTCTTATTTTGGCATAAATGTAGAGCTGTCATAACTCATGTATGGTTATGTCGGTGAGTGAGCACTTATGCCTAAGAGACCTGGCTGATCCCTATAGAGACGTGATGTGTCATAGAGAGCTTTTGTCATCTGTATTAGATTAAAAAACCTACCAAAGGAGCTGTTTTATAAGATTAGATGGTGATTTCTGAGGTTAGATATAAGTATTGACATACTGCACTGATGTTTTGATATTGCTTTTCAGTGCAAGGCATGAAGAGATTATTAGTGCAATGTGACAAAAGCAAATGTTGGTAGGAATATGCATGAATTTCAGGTTTTGGTGCTGCATGGCTTTTTCTACTGTACTGGTCTCCAAAATAGTTGAAATTTAGTTTGCTGAAGCATTAGAATAGTTGCAGAGAGACGGAATCCAAGAATCTCCTGGATGGAGATTTCCACTGACAACACAGCTTTCCCTTAAGCTTGTTAGAGAAAATTAATAACATCAAACAGATTATAATACCTGAGTGGGTTTTTTTGTTGCACCTTTGAATAAATAGAATGTGAGGTGAAAGTTTAGATTCCATATGTAAATGGCCAATTGATAGAGGAAGAATTTGATAGCTATGCTGCTAGTTATTAACTGTTCCTTTGTGTGCATGTTGTTAAAAATATGCATTTCAAGTGGGTAGCAGAAACTGTGTTAAAAATTTTCTCTTAATGGAAAGGACCTTTCTACTGAATTTTTCTTGCTGAAGAATTTCTTACCAAAATATATCCTCAGTAGCTAATCATGCTTAGAGGCAGCACATGATTTTGTGTTGCAAATTAATGCAATTAATTGCAATAACAAATGGTTAGACAAATTCCTGAATCCAGTCACACTAATGTGATGATTAACAGTGCTAGTAAAATAATTAACATTATCCTACTCAGTCAATGTAATTACTGTACTATTCTATTCACATGTACCCTGGAATGCAGTTAATGTATTGTAAGTAGGAGTCTGACATGCATTTTATGGACAATGCATACAGTATATCATTTGCCATACAGACCACATTCCTGCAAAACTAGAAAGATATGAAGAAGGTTTTCAAGCACAGAGAGAAAAGGGTAAAATTCTTGCATGTGCATGTGTGATACATATATATTTATACACAGTTTGACTTTTGTTTGTTTACAAGAAATATTATACATGAAGTTCCAACATCTTTTCTTGAAGATGTGGGCGTGTATGTTCTAGTTGTATGTAAGGAAAAGAAGATCAGTTGCAATTATTCTATCAGACTTGAGACTTGAAAAAGCCTTAGGATTTGAATCAGGATTTGCTACAAAGCACTATGCGATTGAGCCATCAGATCTGATCCTAGAAACAGTTAACACGTGACGATTCAGAGGAAGGTGAGTACATCCTTCTCCAGAAAGTGCATCTCAAATGCATGATGCTCTGGGGCATAAGGAAGTACTTCAATTTATGTAAATTAAAGCTTGGTCACAAATTCATTGATGTAAATGGAAAGAGTCCAACTGAGTTCACGGTGTTTTGAATTAGGATTTTAGTGGCTAGAAAACTTAAAAGCACAGTTGCCAGTTGCTGTTCGACCTTTTAGAAATATGCTTTGAATTGACTTTGTAGAGACCTGTATATTCTGTTTATCCTAGTGCATTTTAACTTTACAGAGAAGGTGACTCTCCCACAGTGTAGAAGAGGAAGTGAAGAAAAAAATAACTTCTTAATATCACCTACATCTTATGACTTCAGTTACCACAGTGCCTGAAAACTACAACTTGTTTCAAAACTGTGTTTGCAGAGACATCTTTTTTTTTTTCCCATGGAGCTATCATTAAGAGTAACTTGCTAGGTATTCACAACCCAAACAGGAATCCTCTTCATTGCATTACATATTTCCTTAAATAAAGTGTAACATCTCTTGTGACAGACTGGCTCATACTGTGTTTCTATCCTCCTTGTGACTTCTAATTTTTCCAGCACCTTGAAAATTCATCTCTGTTCTTTGATAACTGCCCCTTCAAGCACTAGTTTGAACTATCACAGAATCATAGAATGGTTAGAGTTGGAAGAGACCTTAAAGATCACCTAGCTCCAACCCCCGTGCCTTGGCAAGGCACACTTCCCACTAGACCAGGTTGCTCAAAGTCCCATCCAGCCTGGTCTTGTACACTTCCAGGGAATGGGCCTCCACAGCTTCTCTGGGCAACCTGTTCCAGTGCGTCACCACCCTCACAGTAAAGAATTTCTTCCTAATATCTAATCTAAATCTCCCCTCTTTCAGTTTAAAACTGTTACCCCTTGTCCTATCGCTCCACTCCCTGATAAAAAGTCCCTCCCCATCTCTCCTATAGGCCCCCTTTAGGTACTGGAAGGCTGCAATAAGGTCTCTGCGGAGCCTTTTCTTCTCCAGGCTGAACAACCCCGACTCTCCCAGCCTGTCCTCACAGGAGAGGTGCTCCAGCTGTTTTATCATTTTGTGGCCCTCCTCTAGACTTGCTCCAACAAGTCCATGTCTTCCCTGTGTTCAGGGCTGCAGAGCTGGACGCAGTACCCCAGGTGGGGTCTCACGAGAGCAGAGTAGGGGGGTAGAATCACCTCCCTCGCCCTGCTGGCACACTTCTTTTGATGCATCCCAAGATGCAGTTGGCTTTCTGGTGCTGCAAGTACACATTGCCACCTCATGTTGAACTTCTCATCAGCCAACACCCCCAAGCCCTTCTCCTTAGGGCTGCTCTCAAGCCATTCTCTGCCCAGCCTGTATTTGTGCTTGGGATTGCCCTGACCAACATGCAGGACCGTGCACTTGGCCTTGTTGAATTTCATGAGGTTCACATGGGCCCACCTCTTGAGCTTGTCCAGGTCCTTCTGGATGGCATCCGTTCCTTCCAGCATGTCAATGTGTTATGTTTCCCCTATTCTAGTCAGCAGGAACTTCACTGGACTGACAAGACTTCTCAAATATAATGGATAGTGGCTTGGCAGCTTCATCCACCAGTTCTCTCAAGACCCACAGATCTATCTCATCATGGACTTCTGTGCGTTCAGGTTTCTTAGATGTTTTGTTAACCATGTTATAGTATTAAACCACTGAACCTACACCGAACATACACACACAGACAAAAAAGACAGAAACCTAAGGCATTTATAGATAACATCTTATACTGAAATTGTCCAGAAAAATCTAATCAATCTCAGCTGTAACTGGAAGAAGTCCTTTTGAATAGGCAGATGCTCCCTGCCCCTGTGATGGAAGCATTCGTACAGACTTCTTGGAAAAGGTCCTGAAACCACAGCTTAAGCAATTGAATTTTACAAAGTCTCATTCATCATCAGAAGATTAGAAACCTCAGTGTGGAATTCTTGCAGTTGTTCGATTAATACAGGAACCACTCACCCACTCATTCACACAAATGACAAACTTGCCACTGCTTTTTGCTCTTTACTGGACTCCCTGGGGCTGACACAAGAGTAATTGCTTCTTACCCAGGGTTGTTGGACCAATCTGTTGAGTCCAAACTGTGAAAGTGTACAGACATTTTGTTAGTATTTAGGAAGGAAAACACTTAGGAAGAATTTCTAAGGCATTCAAAGAGAAGGTCAATTCAGCAAAGCTTTCCTAAGGAGCACAGACACGTCATGCGACTAATAGCATCTAAGGAAAGCAACACAGTTCCACTGTCACTAGTTACTAGCCATGAGGTTGTCATGTTTGGAATCCTAGACATGGGATTGGTCTTGTAATCAAAAGTCCTGGCTTAGGCAAAGGAGGTGCAATGCAGTAGGCGGAAAAGCTGACAGAAACCAAGAAAGTAGTGCATCTGTACAAAATACAGATTTCTACTGACTTTTTCACTTTGTTATCTCAAAAAAATATTCCAGGATCTCACTGCAAGAGTTAATTGGTTCCTCTGATGACTCTATAAACAAATTTTATGGACAGGGGAGAAGAGTCACAGAAGTATGAAGTAGTCTGATAAGTGGAAACGGAAGTCTGCAATAGCTGGAGAGGTTAAACCGAGATAGTGAGTACTACATTGTTGTTTTGCCTTTGAGGACATCTTTCCTCTGCTAAATAAGCAAAGTAATCAGAATGCAGGCTGGCAGAAAATGACAGCGAGGGATTAGGAAGGGTAATGAGAAGAACTAGGTCAAGGTGAGAGAAACTAGCAGGAGAGAGGGTAGTGACTCAGAAAGAAATGGTCAGGATGCCAATGGGAAGGCATTAAAACAAAACAAAAGAAGTCTCAGGTTTGAGTATGAAGTAAGGGGATCCATCTATACAACATGTTCTAGGCAGATGTATTTTTGCTTTTCTTGTTCTCCTAGCTAAAAAATGACCATGTGACAGCATTAGCATCATGCTGATAAACTCTGTTCAGAGCAGGTGGAAGACAGGATACATTAACTTGAGTTCAGCACTGTGATAAATGTGGCCATATGGCTTTTTTCCAGCTCCAGGCAAGGACAGAGCTAGTTCTCATTTGCCTGCAGCATCACATGTAAACATATCCTAACATCAAGTTAGATGTCAAAAAGTTTTGAAAGTATATGGCTGGGAAGAACTAGCCTAAATCTTAGCTTTAGTTTAGGAATGGGTTGGCAACATTGAGTATTTTAAAATTTTAAAGGTGTGCTGGAGGAAGAAACTGTTCCTTAAGCTGTGAATCTGATTTTTGCAACCTGCAGTACCAAATCTGAAGGCCATGAAGGTCAGACAGCTTCACTGTTCAAAGGAAACCATCAGGTTTTGATAGTAAAGTATTTGTCTAGATCAATCACAGAGGAAATCTGCTAGCCATTTATACAGCAGGCTAGTAAGAATGTTTGTCTAATGCACACACACAGTTGGAGTGTCTAGTATCAGTGATATTGCGGGGAGGGTGCGGGGTGTATATCCTTTTACTTTGGATTCTTTTTGTAATTCCAGAAATCAAATGTAAGATTGTAGCAGATTCATTTAGAGGTTTATTTGCTAATGGCTGCGCTTTGCCATAATGTGCCATTGAGGCAAGAGTGGGAGAGAGAAGTAACTCATTGTATTATATTTCTGTTCTTTCAGCTTTACTGTGTTGTAAACAGAAAAACGTCATCCAGGGACTCAGTACCACATCCTCACAGTAAGAAAGACTGAAAATACTTCGTTGTTTTTCAGGCAGAATTAATGCTGCATGCAAAGACTGCCCCCAATTAGCATCTATATTTTTTCAGTGATGAATGTGCGTGACACTATTATTTGCTTGTACACATAATTCCCCTGGTATTCACACTATTCCTCTCTTTTTACACTGAAAAGCAGTACAAACTGGAATTAATTTTTTTTTGTCGTTCCTGTGCTTTTGCTGGAGAAGGTAGCTACTATCTTCACTTTGTATTCAAATAGAAACAACTAAACGGTGTACTTGTGGACTAGGTGCTTTCAGACAAAGAACCAAAGGATGATTCCTTGGACGCCATAATTAACATGGGAAGATAAGAGGTAAACCAGCTTTACAAAGGAACATGTCACAGTAGTCAGCATGAGCACACCAGCTGCTGACCAGTACCAAGTTCTTTAGGCGTCACTGGAGAAGGGAGTTTTTAAAAGCATTTAGAGAAAGATGCTAAAGCATATTTGTAGAAGGCAAATTTAGGTTACTTGTGACAATGGCTTTATTGTCCTCAAATAAGGCTGACAATTTAACACATGCATGTTCAACACAAGAGCTGTGGAGTTTCAGACAATGCTGTAATGAAGCCTCTGATCTCTACGAGCGGTGACTCAAGACAGTGATTAAAACATAAGAGACAAAGTCAGACCGTATTCTTCCTGTGTCAGTTCTGTGGAATAAAAAAAAAAACCAACAACTTTCCAAGGAAATCAAAACAACCACATTAACAAAAACTAAAATCACTTAAACCAAACAGATCCTTTCTATTTTGTGGAGCTGCTGAACACACAATTCTATAGTGAATTTGAAGAAGATGATGTTTGTAAGACAATGAGTGGATAGATGAATTGTCCTCTGTTACTAAGGAAGAAACACACATTGATTTTTCCATCAAAAAATGGGTTTATCTTTGTTTGGGGGGAATAACAGAATCCTGGTATTGACACTGTGTTACTTATTGTCATTCTAATTACAAAGAGATCACACTTGGAATGGGAACCATTAATGCATAGAATGGTATTAATCATTAATCATTTTTACATAACCAAATATATAATTTAGCTTTTCTGTGAACATTACAAAAATAATCTTGAAGCATCTAGAGAAGCAGCCAGAAACTAGAAACATCTGGTTACCTGTGACATTCCTGTGACTTTCCCCAAAGATGTGTACAGGCCAATGCCCTAAGAACATCTGTCTTTCCCTCTCAAAACAACAAAGCCTTAATTCTTATTTCTTCTCCCAAGACACTGGTGGTTTTCTCTATAACACTAAATGTGTTATACTTTCAAAAGACAATCCTAATTAAAAAATATTTTAATCACATTCCATAAGATACCAAATTAGTTAAGCATTTTCACTTCTTCACATACCCATGGTCAAATACAGTTAGGGTTCTTTGTTCAATTTAAGAACTCCAAATAAGCACGCATGAGAGAGATTCTGTGACACCTGACCAGTTGGGAGATAAACATCAATACAAAAATGTAGACAGAAAGTATTTAGCATATTTTTCTGGTAATATTGTCTCATGGCTTCATAAACACTGAAAAAAACCCAAGATGTTAAAAATATGAATAAAAAATGTTGCTGTGATGTTTAGTAATAAGGTACTTCTTTGAAGCTTGAAACATGGCCAAGAACACGCTCTGTTCTATATTTCATACTTTGTTACTTATTCCTTTTGAAAGAAAAAGAGATGATGTATGAAATTGCCTTTCCCCCCTCCGTTTCTTTTCTCTAGAAACATGTTCTGTCAGGTCAGATGCTACAGCTGGCTGCAAGCATATGGCTTAAATATTTATGCTTGCATTCTATTTTTCCTCTTTCTTCTTTTCTGAGGCAGCCTTAGGATTCACTGTAGTCATATGACACTGCCTCTCACTTTTTGAATATATATTTTATGATGTAATTTATCATAAGATTATTCCTTTGGTCACATTTGTCTGGGATAGCAAGCTGCAGAATGTTTTTGTATGGTATTCTTGCAAGTTACTGATAATGAAGATAATTCATGTTAAAACTGCCGTTCACTTTCTTCCCAAGAACATTCCACGATTAAGGGCAAATAAATGAATAATAAATCATTATCATCAATGATGCTGTAAAAGCCTGATGGCAAGAGCAGACACTTTCTGCCCCAATGAGGTTATTCAATGAGGTCTTGCCCCTACTCATGTAACCTTAAAATCATTGTTTCAGTTACAATGAAATCATGTTCAAAAAAGGCAGAAACACAGGCAGCAGTACATCCATCTAAACAAAGGTCATTGTATTTTTGAACCACACAGATAAGCATCAAGCGGGATCCAAGCCAGCCCCGGTCTGCAGCCTGTCAGCAAGGCTTTTAGCTTGATTTTAGCTTAGTTGTAAACCTGTGCTAACCACAGCTTGCGGGTCACAGTGGGCTTGAGCCAGGCCTGAGTATGGGCAAACGGTTCATATCTCTGTCCATTTGTGCTAATGTTGCGTGAGACGAATAGTAGGCAAACTGAATTTATAACTTAAAGATGTGGGGGTTTTACTGCCATTAAAAAATAATAAAACTTCAGCTAGGGAAAGATGTCTACCACTAAAATTGGTTGATACACTGTGTTCTCTCTTGGACTAAGGTGAACTGCTGGACCTGATAAAATCAACAATAAAACTTCCTCTATATTACGATATGCATAATATCTCTTGCTGCCCCTTTCTTTTCTTTCCTGAGCCGTTACAGACAGTCTCCAAATGGGGAAATGTGCGTGCTGTGAAAGTGAGGAGGAAGAGTGAGGAATGGCGAGGCTTTATGAAACTGCTGTCCTCTGAGACAAAAGCTACAAATTCAGATAAAGCCATTTCATACCTTGTCATCCAGCTCCTTACGTAAACCCAATTATTGTGTTACTTGTCAAGCCCTTTGATGAGCACTGCTTGTGCAATGGCACCACCTTAGCAACCCTCTTCGAAAGAACCGTCACAGAAAGCAGGTCTATGATGTAGAAGAATAAAAATATTTATGTTTAAATATTTAATACATATTATACAGAAATATTTATATATAAAAATATGTGCTGTTACATATAAAAAAATGCAGTAGTCTCACAAATTCAAAGAAATGCCCCTATGAAGACTGCAAAAGCAAATACTTTGTTCTTGCCTAACAATCTAGGTACAAAACTTTACGCTTTTTGAACTTTTATGTGAGTCTCATGACAATAACTGAGCCAGTTAATTCTGATCATCATGATCTCATAGTAAAGTAGTGGCAAGGTCTGAGTCCTCTTTGGTTAGGAGACTTACTTTTCAGAGTTGAATAGCACAGTCTGAATTGAGAACGGACCTATACAAACATGACAAGTGTTCATTCAAGCAAAAAAACAGTTTATGTTTAAAATGATCTCTTACTGCAAGGCAATACTCTGAACCACATGACTGGGACACTATAGATTGAGTGCTGGGTGATTCTGCATTACCAGATATCCTTTTCTGTGCCACAATAGCAGAAAAACCTCAATACTAAAGTTAAACCAGGGAAAACTGAGATCTTACTGCCTGCTATACCTTGAATACATTATTTGCTTGGTTAGAAAAAAAAGAGGCATTGTACAGCAAAAATCTAAGTTTCAGGCAAAATCTATCCATCCAAATGCACAGGTATAGATCTTCCCAAAGGGCCTAAATTGGATGCTGGATCACCTTGGTAAAATGTCTACTAACCACCAAACATTCTTGTCTTCACCATACAGTTCACCATGATACAGTATGACAAATTGGCACAATAAGGTTTGAAAAACATCCCTGCAAATTGGCCTACATATAAACACATACAGCTGGTATAAAGGTAGCAATGCTCTGTTGACTGTCCACATTAGTACTGGTGAACTGGATATGTGAATGTGGCAGGAAATAGGACATTAGTGCTAAGAAATTCGTCGTGGTTGGACAGGCACTTTTATGTTCCCAGAACACGGCAAGCACAATGTACTTTAATGCCATTTTGTCATTTTACCTAATTTATTCATGTTTCAAGTTAAAGGAAAGACTATCTAAGAATCAAAAGTCCGTTTTCTACTGGCAGGATTCTGCCTGAACATTACCTTAAGCAATCACTATAGTATGACTGAAATCTTCGGCTGACGTGTGGGTGGGAGTCAGTCAGGTCGAGCGGTCTTCACTTAACTCCCAAAGTATCTCAGTTAGTTTGATCTTCTGAAATTACAATTTATATGAAATGTAGATCACGTTGATACTGCCCTGGTAGAATATTTCTGTATTTGTATATTGTGTATACAAATACATACACATATACTCACACATATGCATTTGGTGTGAGTTTTTTCCTAGAAAAAAAAAAAAAGCAGTACTCCTGGTCTTCCAGGGCACAATGTTATGAAAACTTCACACCTGGTGTATGAATATTTAGTTTCAGACAGTACTCCTCTGTATTTCCCACTGTTTCTTAGGAAGATTTCAGGTCGACAGCAAAAGGAACAAAAATGGGAACTGAATCAGGCTCTCTGCACTTTAATCTAGTCACTTACCTCTAGACCACACTTTGCTAAGCCAATAGTTGACCTCCATATAATAAAAATATAAAATCTTGAACTGACAGAGGACATACAGTTTTGTTAAAGCAAAGAAATATGACGCAGCAGAAATTCCAACTGTTAGTTTGAGTTTCAAGGCCAAGAAGTCGAGAATAAGTTGTTCCAGATACTCGGTTTAGTTCTCAGTCCCTCTGACCATCAGTTTGATGGGAGAGGACAAACCTGTAGCAGAGAAAACTGAAGTGGCCACAGCACCACTGCTAGCCAGTGTGCAGCAAACTTTCCCAAATCTGGGAACACTAACAGCAAGTCGTGACTTCCACTCTCTGCTGAAAAGGTCTTCTAACAATGATTTTGTTCTGCTGCTTTGTTTTCCTATAAGCATGTGCTATAAGCATTCTTCTGCCCAGCTGCATCCTACACATCTCCAGGTCTGCCTAGATTCAGGGTCCCTAACCCTGAAGGGACCATTTGCCTTTGTAGTTCTGAACAGCTCTACTATAATAGCAAGGTTCATTTGAAAAGGCATTTCTCAAAATAATTTGCAGTACCAGGACCTGCCTCAAACAAAACTCAGGAGATTTGAGTTTTTATTTCAATGTATTGGGTTTGCATGGCAAGGTTTTGGGGGGTGTGGCTACAGGGGTGGCCTCTGTGAGAAGCTGCTAGAGGGTTCCCCCATGTCCAATAGAGCCAATGCAGGTGGATGCCCGAAGGAGGCTGTAACCCTGTGGAGATCCTGTGCTGGAGCAGGCTGCTGGCAGGACCTGTGGACCTATGGAGACAAGAGTCCATGCTGGAGCAGGCTGGCTGGCAGAACTTGTGACGCCATGGGGACGAACGCTGGAGCAGTCTGTTCCTGAAGGCCTGCACCCCTTGGAAGAGCCCCACGCTGGAGCAGTTCGTGAAGAACTGTCTCCCTGAGAAGGACTCACGTTGGAGAAATTTGTGGAGAACCGTCTCCTGTAGGAGGGACACCACGCTGGAGCAGGGGAAGAGTGTGAGGAGTCCTCCCCGTGAGGAGGAAGGAGAAGCAGAGACAACATGTGGTGAGCTAACTGCAACCCCCTTTCCCTGTCCTCCTGTGCCACTGGGGGAGAAGAGACAGTTCAGGAGAGAAGTTGAGCCTGGGAAGAAGGCAGGGGTTGGCGGAAGTGTTTTAACATTTGGCTATATTTCTCATTACCCTAATCTGAGTTCTAATTGGCAATAATTAAATTAATTTCACCGAGCCGAGTCTGTTTTGCCTGTGACAGTAGTTAGTGAATGATCTCCCTGTCCTTGTCTTGACCCACGAGCTTTTCATCATATTTTCTCCCCCCACCCCCCGTCCAGCTGAGGAGAGCAGCTTTAGTGGGCACCTGGCATCCAGCCAGGGTCAACCCCACTGCACTTAACATTAAAAGTTCCCTTTATTACAAGTCATCTTCTATAAAACACATCTGTCTCTTGCCTCTGTATGGTTAACAGAAGTGACATCACTTCTTTTTCAGTATAGAAATATTTTAATTCCAACAGCCAATAGCAGATTTACTTATATAAGAAATAGTACAATTATTTACAAAAATATTGCAGAATGAGGTGGTTCTATTTTAAAATGCTATGCTTATTTAAAATGTATTTTTTAAAAGTTAGTATCAATATTTGCTATTTCACAGCCAGAGTGAACCAATAAAATGTTTTATTTATTTATTTATTCATGGAGTTACATCTTTTCTGGCTTGGCAGAAAAATGCACGCATTTTTAAATTCTGTTCTGAAAAGAAGGCAGTGAACTATTTCAAAATTATTCATTCTAAGTCTGGACTTAAGTGAATGCTATGGAGGTCTTAGGTCCGTGATTGTCCTTACTTAACAGCTGTTTTTCTTGGGAGATAAAACTTCAATGTAAGTTTTCTTTTAATGAACTTTTAAGTACAAATAAATTCTGTTTAAAAAAGAACAAGAAAGTGACTTTATCTAGTACTTAATATAAATGCAGCTGAGCAGTACTAGACTTTGCTGTTAGAACATGTTCATACTTTTGTTTATTTAGGACTTAGAAAAAGTCTCTCTTTAAAGTTCTTCACCACTTAAAGGAATGATTATGACAAGAAAACCTTCAGATCTCTCCCAGAAATAGGCAAATCAATCCCAGCTCATGAGAATGTGTGTAAAAACCTGTTTTGCAAATGAGATCTTTTACTGCATCTTAACAGATATTAAGTATATTACAGGAATGCTGGATGTGACACTACTGTGCCAGGTCGTAAGCGTGGAATGGAGGGCTTTGATAATCCCCGGTGAAAACAGCTGTGTGGTTTTAATGTTATGTTTTAAAACCAAAACTGTAGGACAAGTTTTCAATGAAAATGCACTCATGTAGCTTTCAAGCAGACTTTCTTCTTTCAGATCGCTTTCTCTTTTGAGTTGCTTGACTTTGCTGTAGTTCAGATTTGTGTGATATTTTAAAAGTATGTGGTGCTACAGAGGTGTAGGTTCTTCTTATTTTTAACCATTTAACCATTTAACCATAACTTATTTTTAACCATAATTATGCACTAAAAGGGAAAGAATATTGAATTCTAAAGATTCCATACTCATTGTTACAGATCTGAGTTTTCAAATATCAGACTGAATTCACATGGCTGGAAACTGGAAATTATTGTCTTCACTTATGATATTGATACTGGTACAGTTTATTCCGTCCAGTCATCTAAAAACTAAGCACATGAGCCTTACCGCGACAGGCAGTTCAGTATTAGCCAGTTACGCAGCTGACTGCTGTGGGCTCTCGTACAATATCTTTCCATATTGAATGCAGAAGACTCAAAGGAGATGCAGGGGATGGGCAGGACCATGAAACAACACATGCTGCCCTGTAATATCCTTTACATTACTGTGAATCGTTTCTTTTGTGAGTTAAGTTGCTCCTTTGGCCCATCGTTGGCTTAATTCCTTCCTCTGTGTTCAGTTCCTTTTTCAAGATCTGTTCAGAACAAGAAATTGTTGACAAGTACAGAGAAAGATGAGCATGTAGAAATAATGATCTCATAGATTAAAGAAAATATGCATCCTTTAATTGCACTTTTTAGTATTCTAAATGGATGATGCAACATTTAGATAATAAATTTTATCCATTCTTTCCTCCCCCAAATTCCTCATATTTCCCTGAATTATGAAAATGACATGGAAAAATCTTCATCTTTGCATTCACCCCTTTAAAACCCAAACCACAGCAACTCTGATAGATTGACATACCTTTCCGACTGGGGAGGATACATTTAAATTTATAAATTAGCTGCTATTTAATAATACTGTACATTAAAAACATGAAACTTGGAAACAAGCCTTAAAAGTACAATCAGTCCCATCCATTCAGAATAAAACTCATACTGACTATTTTGGTGTTAGTAGCCTTGGTAGCAAAATCTGGCCATTTGGGCGATCGCATTGCTGTACTGCTGACATCCTCTTAATACCCACAGTATGGGACTGTATGCATGCATACACACAGAGCAGTGATGTCAGATTAAAGTTCCAGAAAATTGAATTCACAAAGAATCTCAGGTCATGTGGCAGGTGATCTTTATATCCCATATCAAAAAAAAAGAAAAAAAAAACCAAACCAAACTGTGCTTACTCTCCTTAAGGCAAATGTACTTTCTTCACAGTCTTTTGATGATTGTCCTAACAAACTGTCACACAGTCTTATCAAACTCCGTACAACCTAAAAATAAAATGCACAGGGAAAAAGAGCAGGAATTGCAGCAGCATAGCAAGATCTCACTACTCTTCTCTCTCTCTCTTCTAAAACCCAACAGCTTATCTTTGGTGCCTTATGGTGCTTTGCGTGTATAAAGTAAGGGAATCACAGGATAACAGAATCACAGAATGGCAGGGTTGGAAGGGACCTCTGGAGATCATCTAGTCCAACCCCCCTGCCAGAGCAGGGTCAGCTAGAGCAGGAACACGTCCAGGTGGGTTTTGTGCGTCTCCAGAGAAGGAAGTTAGAAGGTGATTTTTTTTTTCTCAAGCATTGTATAAAATTACTTTCTGTGCTATGGCCAGTGTAGTTTATTGCTTGGGAGATAGTCACAGATCTTACTGGAGAGGAGCTCAGTGGGTTTTCTCTGTCTCCACAGCGTTCTGATAAAGTAAGTGGTAGTTTAAAGGGACCTTGCCATTTTCTTCTCAGTGAGGATGACCTGAATCCCACGGCTTTTTGTTGTTGTTTGTTTTCAGCTTTGTAAATGATTATCCACAAAGATTTCATATTGCTGCAACAGTAATTGGACTAAAGAGAGCTGCCATAAAGCTAAACAGAAAAAAGAAATCCAAGGGAAGAGCAATATCTGAGTGTCTTTTCTTTCCATTTGTCTACTTCTACACTATTAATCCTTGGACAACACAGTAATAGAAGAGGCCATTTCACAGACATTGCTAACTAGTCACCAGCCATGTTTCCCCACATGATGCAAACCAGCACAGCAGAAACCTCTCTGCACTCTTTTCTCACCTTCCCTTGGGATTAGTTACTCCAGAATATTGCTTTGCCAGGGAAAAAGGCTTTCCTGGCCTGTTACTGAAATTAATTCCTCCATCCTTTCGAAACCTCCTCTCTGGTTTCCTCACTCAGTGCAGACAAAAGAAGAATCCTGGCATTTCAAATGGCAAGATAGGCTGAATTCCAGATGCTTCTGGGAGTTTCATCTGAATTCCAGGTATTTCTGGGAGTTTCATGATTCTTTTGAATTATACATAAATTTTCCCAAAAAGCACTAAGTGTGCCTTTACGACAGGGTGCTAAGGCCCTAATAATGGAACTAATCACTTGGTTCAGGTCTGAGATGCGACACAATGATGGTGATGGCACTAATAACTTATTGGCTGGCTTTGGTTGAGTATCGTGTAAAAGCATCATTTAGTCACCAAAGTATAGCAATTCAGGCTACCCAGAGAAAGGTTAACAGCCAATCCAGGGCCAGAAATATCTTTTTCTTACAAAAGATCACAAACTGTAGTAAACCATTGGAATTACTGCATTGTGGTGCATTACAAAACAAACCTACATAGTTCATGTGATAAAATTTACAATATATTTTTTTCATAAGGATTGACAAAAAGCTGCCAACACAGTGTGTTAGGCATGACAGTCTGAAGAGAAATTCTCACTTGCTGTGATTTTAACAGTGTCTTAAGAAGTGAGAAAGAATCCACTTGAAAGTAGTCAATGTAGTAAACTGGGAAAACTACACTGGTTTTGTGCATGACTGCTGACACCGGGACTTACTAAATGTCATCAACATACTCAGCAACATGTCATCCACCTAGCTATATTCAGTCTGACTTGAGTCTTCAGGCAAACCCACACGGTACTAACTCCCAAAATACAGCTCTTTTACCTTCATCCACACACTTCTCCCTACATTAGTGCTTCCAAAATTAAAATGTTAAATTCATTGCTTGGTAGATTAGACAAATACTACTGATTGTTAAGTATAAGGAGATTTTCCCTTAAATATTAAAATGGAAAAAAAAATCAGCTGTAGTTTGTGTCTTAATAATTTAGAATGGTACCTTGTAATTAACCTCGTAAATAATAAGTCAGAATTCTACCCTCTTCAGTTTGTGGGGTCCTGAGCAGTCACCACTGGAAATCCTTCTAACTCTTGCCAGTCACCATGTTAAAAAAAAAAAAAAATTACAACAAAATAGCCCTCTCCTTCAGTTTTACTACTGTATAATGAATTAAACATGCTTAAATAGGCTAATTTTTCAGGTCACTAAAGAGGCTACTGATCATTCATTTAGAACACAAATAGCTTCATATCATGGTTTGCTCGTGGGCGACATCTTTTTTGAGGTGTTTATATAGCGACCAACCCAGTATGGTTTTATCTTCCAGAAAGTTACACAATGCAAATAAGCAGTGGTGGCTGGGATACTGACTAAGTCAACACCAGTGGTTTTATATGTCACCTTCAAAACTTAAATAATAGAATTAAAGAGTGAGATACTTGTTTGATAGAAACTGCTGTAGCAATGTCAGTCAAGCTTTGCTGATTTACTACATCCAGACAAACATGCAGGACTAACTGCTACATATTTTAAAATCTGAATAAATTTAACAGTTAGATCAAGGTACCAATCTGAATTAAATATATTCTGTCATATAGAGAACTTTGGAAAATTAGTGTCCTAGAGCAAAAAACCTAATGTTTTTCTCATATGAAAACTTGGGTATTGATAATGGAGCAGCTGACACAATGGTAACTAATGATGGTGAGTGGTGTCATTGGAATAATTGGCAGATTGCAGTGGCTAAAGCCATTTACCTGAATTATTTATGGGAAAAAACTGATAGGAATTTCATAAGAGCAAATAAGGCACGTCTAGGGAGTGTTGTTCACGTGATGCAATCACATCTGATTGACTTGGAGGCTCATCTGCTGATGAAGCCTTAAAGCCGCTGGGAAGGGTTAATTTCGTGACAGACACACATTCTTTGTAGTACCTCATCACGGCTTAATTATTCGTTTATCATCTGGCTGTCACACAACACCAGAAGTGTCCTGACATAAAAAGTACTACTCAGGGAATAGTTCCCCCCCCCCAGATAATTCAGCACGTGTATGTGTGTGTGACCATATGGTGCCACATTAGAATAGGAAATTATGGGCCTTTCTTTTGGACAAAAGACTTTTCTTATCTCATCCACAGTTTCTCACTCAAGGAAAGGTCCTTTTTTGTTGTTCCTAAACACAGGCCATAGCACTAAAAGTAGACTGGTTATTTCATGTCAACAACCTCACACTTGCCGGGAAAGTCAGAAGACAAGAGAAGGAAATAAATAGGCACAGAATCTGTAGTTGCAACTCTTTGCTGTCCATTGACTATTTGTGGTCTTGGAACTAGAGGGGTATATTTTTTTGTCACAACTCTCTGGGTATCGGTCTGAATTGCCGAGCTACCCTTGGCACTGGCAGTTTTGTGCCTTTGCAAGGAACCTATGAGGGATGGAGTCAAAACTGCTTTCTCAGCTCTATGAGTATTTTCCTACTTAGGCTCAAGACACACTGACAAAACTGTGGGAAAACTTGCAAGACTGCTGCCCAGGCTCTGACTACTCTATGGGTTCAAAAAGATTCATGATGTTTATACAGCCCTAATGCTTTTGAAGTTGACCAGATATGGAATTTATAATGAAAAGCTTCCTTGCTAATTAAATTTTTGAGAAAAAAGAAATTAAATGTTCTTCAATTGAACTATTGAGACAGTTTTGCACCTTTCCATTTCTCCTTTTTATCACTATCTCTGCATTGTGATAATCACCAAGTGGTTGCTGTGATGAGCTATAGACACACAGTTCAAGTTGTATATCAGTATATTATGTTAGTCACACGACAGTAGTTAGTTTCTGTCACTGAAATCACACTACCCAGCCACATATATTATACTGCTTACCTTCGGTTTTATCAGTTATCTCACAGAAATTACAGCTAGCTCTGCTTCACTGCCAAACTAAAGGGGAGCACGTCCCAAGATCTCAGGCTTCTCTGGTGTTACCGGGAAACCTCTGGTTGCATTCTGGAAAACCCAGTGGCACAGAGATCCATGAAGGTTTGGCAAATAAAGCACATGAACTGTACTCGAGGTCTGCAAAAACATGGGAAGGACATCTGTACAAGGTTACGAGTTTATGACCGCACTGAAAGAGGGTTAATTACCCTGGTTACTAAGCAGGGTCTCAGTGGTGCACAGACACAAATCCTCCTGGCAGCAAGCTGCATCTGCAGCTGTGTACAAATGGTATAAGTACTGTAACTCCCAGAGAGCTTAAAAGACCTCTGTTCTGATCCCCCTGAAATCAGCAGGAATGTGACCATTGTCTTTTAGAGAAGCTGATCTAAGCCAGCAATAATGAGACAGTGTAAGCGGAGTTAAAAATCTGTCCTGTCAGTTTCCT
Organism: Chroicocephalus ridibundus; assembly: GCF_963924245.1. Taxonomy (NCBI): domain Eukaryota; kingdom Metazoa; phylum Chordata; class Aves; order Charadriiformes; family Laridae; genus Chroicocephalus; species Chroicocephalus ridibundus. The sequence goes on from NC_086316.1 coordinate 28,674,241, forward strand.
GTCAAATTTGGGCTCTAGTGAAATTCAGTCTGTAGGTACTGTTAATCTTCAGTGGTTTTATAAATCATTGGGCTGCTTGGTCAGATATCAGTAGTGGTACAAAAATGTGGTCATTCAGGTAACAAGAGTGTTGTCTTTCTTATTTACTTGTCTTTGCTTTATTTATCTTTATGCCTTATACTGCACAGAAATACAGTTATACACACGCCCCATACACAGTATGGGTTAGGTGGATGGTTGCTACATGCTGAAGATTTTATCAATGTCTTTCCTACCTTTTTATTAAAATAACTGCTCTTTAAGCATTTATTCCACCTTGACGTAATACTTTCGGTAGATTGGTTTTTTTGTGGCTTGTGTTTGTTTTTGTTTTAATGTTTGTACTGGTTTGGGCTGGGGTAGAGTTAATTTTCTTCATAGTAGCTCGTATGGTGCTATGCTTTGGATTTGTGACCAAAACAGTGTTGACAACACATGGATGTTTTGGCTGTTGCTGAGCAGTGCTTACACAGCATCAAAGACGCCTCTGCTTCTCACGCTGCTCCCCCAGTGCCTGGGAGGGGATGCAACCGGGAGACCTGACACCAACCAAAGGGATATACCATACGGCATTGTGCTTGGCAATAAAAGCTGGAGAAAAGAAGGAAGCTGGGAGGGGGGCGTTTGGAGTTATGGCATTTGTCCTCCTAAGCAACCATTATGTGTGATGGAGCCCTGCTTTCCTGGAGATGGCTGAACACCTGCCTGCCGATGGGAAACAGCAAATGAATTCCTTATTTTGCTTGCTTGCAAACACAGCTTTTCTTTCCCTATTAAACAATGTTTATTTCAACCCATGGGTTTTTGCATTTTTACCCTTTTGATTCTCTTACCCTTCCTGCTGGGTGGGAGTGAACGAGCTGCTTGCTTACCAGGCCTAACTCACCACAAGCTTTTAGGTAGTTTTAGGGCAAAGCAGTGTTCAGAGTGCACAGTAAACACTATTTAAGAAAGCTAATGATTGTATGTACAGATTAATGAACTGAATATTTTATTTTTGAGAACAGATTTTTCACTACCCCCATCTTTGTTCTCTATCCAGAAACCATTTGTCCACTTCTTTATAGCTTCGTAGTTTGTAAGGTCAGACATGTCATACAGCCTTCTTACTCCAGCGACAGGAGGCTCTCATCCTGCTGGGGAATTTCAGCCACCCTGACATCTGTTGAAAATAGCATGGTGAGCTGTATGCAACGCAGGAGACTCGAATACGACTTCTGAAGATGGGTAACAGACAGCCCCACCAGAGGGGATGCAATACTGGCCCTGATGGTTGCCAACGCAAGTGAGCTAATTGGTGATATCAAGATTGGAGGCAGCCTGGGCTGCAGTGATCATGCACTGGTGGAGTTCGCAGTCATGAGGCATATGGGTCAAGTGAAGAGTAAAGTCAGGACCCTGAATTTTAGGAAAGCAAACTTCCCGCTGTTCAAGGAGTTAGTAAATAGGATGCCCTGGGAAACTGCTCTCAGGGACAAGGGGACAGAACAGAGCTGTCAGATCTTTAAGGATGCTTTCTATTGAGCACAAGAGCTCTCGATCCCCAGGTGTAAGAAGTCAGGAAAGGAGGGCAAGAGACCAGCATCACTGAGTTGAGACTGCTGGTCAAACTAAAGGGCAACAAAGTAATGCACAGGCAGTGGAAGCAGAGACAGGTGTCCTGGGAAGAGTATAGGGATGCTGCCTGGTTGTGTAGGGGTGGGGTCAGGAAGGCCAAAGCATGGATGGAGCGGAATGTGGCAAGGGATGCTAAGAATAATAAGGGTTTCTACAGGTACGTCAGCCAGAAAAGGAAGGTCAAAGTAAGCATACCCCCTCAATGAGCAAGACTGGCAAACTGGGAACAACAGAAGAGAAGGCTGGGGTACTCAACAACTTTTTTGCCTTGGTCTTCACCGGCAACCTCTATCCCCACACCTCTCGACTGGATGGACTGCAAGATAAGGACTGGGGGAGCGAAGTCCCTCCCACTGTAAGAGAAGACCGTGTTCATGACCACCTGAGGAATCTGAACATACATAAGTCTATGGGATCTGACAAGATGCATCCCAGAGTCCTGAGGGAATTGGCTGATGTAGTTGCCAAGCCACACTCCATGATATTTGAAAAGTCATGGCAGTCAGGGGAAGTCCCTGGTGACTGGAAAAAGGGAATCATTGCACTATTTTTAAAGAGGGTAGAAAGGAGGATCCTGGGAACTACCGACCTGTCAGCCTCACCTCTCTGCCTGGGAAGATCATGGAACACATCCTCCTAGAAGCTATGCTAAGGCACATGGAGGACAGGGAGGTGATTCAAGACAGCCAGCATGGCTTCACTAGGGGCAAGTCCTGCCAGGGCTTCTATGATGGAATGACTACATCAGTGGACAAGGGAAGAGCTACAGATGTCAGACTTTTGTAAAGCCTTTGACAGAGTCCCCCACAACATCCTTCTCTCTAAATTGGAGAGATCTGGATTTGATGGGTGGACTGTTTGGCGGATGAAGAATTGGTTGGATGGTTGCATGCAGAGAGTAGTGGTCAACGGCTCAATGTCCAGATGGAGATCAGTGACAACTGATGTCCCTCAGGGGTCCACACTGGGACCAGCACTGCTCAATATCTTCATCAATGACATAGTGAGTGGGATCAAGTGCGCCCTCAGCAAGTTTGCAGATAACACCAAGCTGAGTGGTGTGGTTGACATGCCTGAAGGATGGGATGCCATCCAGAGGGACCTGGACAAACTTAAGAGGTGCACCTGTGTGAACCTCATGAAAATCAACAAGGCGAAGTGCAGGGTCCTGCATCTGGGTCAGGGCAACCCCCAGTATCAATACAGGCTGGCAGATGAAGGGATTGAGAGTAGCCCTGTGGAGGAGGACTTGGGGGTACTGGTGGATGAAAAACTGTACGTGAAGCAGGCAATGTGCGCTCGCAGCCCAGAAAGCCAACCATATCCTGGGCTGCATCAAAAGAAGCGTGGCCAGCAGGGTGAGGGAAGTGATTCTACCCCTTTACTCCACTCTCATGGGATCACACCTGGAGTACTGCGTCCAGGTCTGGTATCCTCAGCACAGGAAGGACATGGGCCTGTTGGAGCGGGTCCAGAGGAGGGCCACAAAAGTGATCAGAGGGCTGGAGCACCTCTCCTGTGAGGACAGCTTGAGAGAGTTGGGGTTGTTCAGCCTGGAGAAGAGGCTCCAGGGAGACCTTATTGCAGCCTTCCAGTACCTAAAGGGAGCCTACAGGAAAGAAGCATCTTTAGCAGGGCCTATTGCACTAGGACATGGGTAATGGATTTAAACTAAAAGAGGGAAGATTTAGAGTAGATATAAGGGAAAAATTTCTTGCAATCAGGGTGGTGAAACAGTGGAACAGGTTGCCCAGAGAAGTGGCAGTTGCCCAGTCCTTGGAAACATTGAAGATCAGGTTAGATGGGACTTTTGGCAACCTGATCTAGTTGAAGATGTCCCTGCTCATTGCAGGGGAGGTTAGGTTAGGTGGCCTTTAAAGGTACCTTCCAATCCAAAATATTCTATGGTAGTACAGACCTAACACTTGCTTGATAATGTGCAGATCTTTACAGCATTAACTGTAGCTTGAAATTCTTCAGTAGAAGCTGAAAAAGCACCTTTTTTTTTCTTTCAGAAAAGCAATCAACCTTGATTAAACATTTTACAGTAAGGAGAAATCAATAATAATCCTTTTTAAAATATTCTCATGGTTAGTTACAGGTAAGGATGGTACCTTACCCTTCTTAAGTATACTGTATATTTTTCGAGAATACCTTGCATATTTTTTTTTCTTAACTTGATTATAGACTGCCTGAGAGTATGTTCAGGTTCTACTGACTTTTGAAGGGAAAGTACACACAAGAAACATTGTGTTGTGAAATCTACATAGAAAGGATAAGAAAAACAATTTATTTTTTTAATGCTACCAACATCTGAACTTAGTTTGTTGGTTAATGTTCTCATTGGGTCTATGCAAAATATTGGCTTATGTCACCTCATTATCACCATGCAGACGTCCTGATCTAAGCCTCTCCCAAGAATTCCAATTAATGTTGAAAGATCCATTCATCAGCACTCTTGCCAGAGAAGCGTCAACTGTTCCAGTCAGTATTAAGACTTTTGAACAAGATTAGTGGAACTTCTGGAACACAGGAGCAATTGTCTGCCAACTCAAGAAGTTGATTTGTTCTAGTAATCTTAGGTGATTTATCCCATTCCATCCTGTATGAGATGGTTTGTGTTCTGGAATTGCCTCTCTGCCTCAACAGTAAAGATTGTTTAGGTGACTACATTGCATAAATAACTCCTAACTAGGCAAAATTAAGTGATGTGAATCTCACCCATTGAATTATTGCGGTTGGATACATTCTGAGGTCTCATACAAAAAAAAAAAAGGCAGTCTTGAGCAGTATGTAGATAATGCATCTACATCTAATAGGGTTACTTAGATTGTACGAAAGGTTGAGTTACTGATTTGATGCAGGCAACAAAACCCATACAGAAATTTTCTTAAAACAATAATACATTAATTCTTGAAACACTGGTCAGAAAAGAAAAATCCACACAACTGAAGGAGAACATTACTATACAGACATGGCATCACACAAGTTTTTCTGACATAGGCTTTTGTTATGTGTGCCTTTCTCCTTGTCTGTGCTCCTGGCTGAGGACTCCGCTTTAGTTGTGAAATACTGTTGTCACAGCTTGGAATTCCTGCTGGAGTTAAAGAAATACAGTCATCAGTATTTCCATTCTGACTGTTAATCATAGTACTAAGACCCACAACAATCTTGCAGTAATTACGTATATAAGACACTGGTCTTCAATTGACATTTTTAAATTACATTATTGCAACATTCAGACTAACACCGATAAAACAATTTGTATTTGGGAAATGAGCATACAGCAAGTAGTACATAGGACGTGCAAAATACAGACCATTGGTACAAGCAAGTGTTTTTCATTCCAGTTGCCTCTGTTCATCCACTGACTAAAAGCTTCTTTGAGGTATCATGAACTTGGCGGTCTGTAGCTTTTCCTTTGCATTAATTGTGTTCCACTTGCGTTGAGAAGGTATAAATAAAATTAGGGTCCTACTGCAGTGGGCACTGGGTATACAAACTGTAAAGGACATCCTCAAAGGGAATGCAGCCTGAATGCAGAAGAAAAAGCAGTCAGCCAATCTAAAAAGACAGGCAGCAAGATTTATCCAAGGTTGCACAATGTTTCATGGTAAACTGAGGAATAAAAACACATTGTCTAGGCCAGGCGGTCATCTGCACGTTTAATATTTTCACAGCAGATTCATGAAAATTCTTCATACAGTTTCCCTGGGGGAAATCCCACCTACCGTTTCAACTTGTTGTGCTAAAAAGTAACATAAAACTTTCAGAGTCCATAAAAAGAGCTGGTCAGCAAGAATCCAGGAGCCCAAATTTATTCAGCTTTGGGATAGCCATATTCATCCCATTTTCTGACAGAAAAAAGTCTACACAATGTTCTGCCAGATACACTTCTTTGGCTGGATTTAAGTAAGCATGAAAATTCCATACATATTTCTGGGTGTTTTTTTTTTTTGTTTGGTTGGGTTTTTTTGTTGTTGTTTTGTTTGTTTGTTTGTTTTGTTGGGTTTTTTGTTTGTTTTTTGTTTGTTTGTTTGTTTTTTGTTGTTGCTGTTAGGAAGTCATGCACTTCATAAAGGAAGTGCAAATTATATCCAAGACAAAAATTTAATTTCAAATGAATTTTATACGTTTCAGAAATTTAGATTTCTGGAATCCGAATGGTCTCAAGGTCATAGCCTAAACCACTGCAAGTGACTGTACTGGAACGCGCTACAAAACCTGGCCTGTACTTCTGAGCTTGATCACCTGATTTATGCTTATTTAGACATTCAAACAGCATTGGATTTGTATTTGTCAGAAGTACCACTGTGAAGCAACAGTGTAATATTGTGCAACAGTGAAAATGGATTCTTCAGTGTTGAGGTCCACCATTTTAAGCAAGATGAAGTGTTGTATGAATCTATCTTCAAGTTCAGCACAATGCAAACATTACTAACTACAAGAAAGTTCCACAAGGATCAAAGAGGAATTCAGGTCTCAGGATGATATAGAGCATGGTAAGTGTGATGAGAGATACAAAGTTTGTCTTAGAGTGATCTCAATCACTATCAATCAAGTATAGCATTCCTTTAGGTCTTGTCCTCCTCTATGAACATAGCAGCACTGAAAAGGTAACAGAAATTAATAAATAGAGATGACTACAGAAATTGGCCGTGCCAAAATAGCATTTTTTCAGATTTAGTGTTTTAATCTGTACATTCAGGAATATAATTTTGTGAGCCAAAAGTAAAATTAAAGCTGTGGGGTTTATTGCTGTGCTCTTTTGAGGCACGTGAGAGTTTGGGTTTTGATAAGAAAAGCATTCCCTGTGCTCATAAAAGACATTACACAAATACAAAATGTTATGTTTCATCTAAAATAATTTTAAAACAAACTTGAAGATCAGACCAGAAACCAGCCTGAGAAGTTATGTTGATTTTCCTGGAAAAACTGTAGTAGAAGCAGTCCTTTCCCAGTCTTTGGCCCCCTGGGAGTGAAATGTACTCAGTTATTGAAATTAGGGCTTTCTCTAAAAGCTGCGAAGGGGTAATAACACCAGTGGTGTCTTTTGGTACTTGCCAGCTGGGATGAGTGTGACGCATTAGCTCACCATGTGTTGGCTATAGTACAACTGAAAAGTGGCATTTACTCGTTCCCCATCATGCCATGGTTCCAAATGTTGACCCAGAGGTGGAAATTTGCTGATGCCATCATGACATTCTGAATTACCTTGAAAGGCTTTATATAACAATACATCTTAAGACAACTGACTGCAAAATGGCAAGCAACTGATAAATTGTATCAAGTTTTTCTGTGTACGAGTTCTGGTCACATGCTTAAAATGTGGTAGAATCTATTTCCAACCCCTTACCCAAAAAGCTAAACTGCAAAAACAGTCTGAAAGATAAACAAATAACTCTCCTTTTGCATCTAATAGTCCAGGAGAGAAAGGGAAAAAAAAAACTAGACCATGAGTTGGTCTCAGTTCATAACCCACAACGTCTTAGCCAGCTTTCTCCAGGTCTCAGACCTTTGATCTTGTCCTGGTCATTCTGAAATTGTACACCAGGCTATGTGCAAAAAACAGCTACTCTTTCTCACACAGCAAGCATGCGACACTCAGGGTAAATATCTTCAAATGTACAATTTCATTTATGTGTGAGTCTTGATTCAGGCACTGAAGTTGGCAACTTGGTCACTGTCTCTGAAAATCAATGGTATCAAAGCTGGATGCTCAAGGAAGTGTCACATGCTGTTTTTGAAAATGTTCTGTTTCAGAGAAAGAGCTGATGAACTTATTCGGTGCCTTTGCTGCTGGAAACTCATCTCTCTCTGGTCTTGCCAGTAACCTCAATGTGGCTCAATGATCTAGAACAGGAATTCTTTCTACCTTATTCCATCTTTTTTTTATTTTTATCTCACTGATAGTTCTCCTTCTCTTTATTTCTACCAAATCTTCATTTTTACTGCATGGCTGACTTCTATCAGGGCAAGTGTTGGCAGTCTTGATAAGACATAGCTGTCCTTAGCTGTAAGACAACTTCCCTGTCCTGAGCAGGAAAGATCCATTCTTGAATACGTAAAACCATCCTTTATGATGTGCGCTACCACCACCCCCTGTGCTTTTTCATCAGGCATGCAATAAAGTACAACCTGAAAATTGGTCTCCTGGCTGGGTCCTGGCAGCAATCCATCTTTCTGTTTGCCTTATCCACGTATTACATTGGCTTAGCAACTGGAAATTCTTTGGGGTAAGGTTTTTCACCTCCATGTCTGTGTGGAAAGTTTAATAAAAGGGCTCTCAAACCATCTTTCCCTTGAGAGGTTTTCACTGCGCGCCTGTTAAATGATAACAGCAACGGTTATTGTGATAGCTGATGTGGCAGGTGACAATTCTTTGGAGGATTCTGGCAGCTATTATTTTACTGCCTGCTCTCCAGAAGAGTGTTGATAAGATAAACAACACCTGGAGAATAACTGGCAGAAGAACACATTTTGAAAACTATTTATTTTCAGAACTAAAAGAGCAAGTAATTTCTTTTAGGGCGTTTTGCTGCTAAAAGAAATTCTTCCACTTCCTGTTCTCTGCGACTTGACAGAGGGGTCACCAGAACTGGAAAATGGTAGCAGTTCTCATTAGGAAAAAGCATAGAAATGAATAACTAATAAAACATACATATAAAAAATATTTTTGCTACTATTGAATGCCTCCAGTTGAATGGATAGAAATTGTCTTTGAATGATTCTTGACGGGGAGGCAGATGAATAAATTAACCTTGTCTGAGTTGGCCTGAATTCCAGTGGGGTACAAGAATATGCTGATGTTATGATTATGGAAATATCAAAAGGAACCTGCACAGAATAACAGCAAAAAGTGAACATGGTGTGTAAGGCATGAAGCCTTCTAGATCACACAGAATCACAGAATCACAGGACGGGTGTCAGGAGGATGGGGCCAGGTTCTTTTCAGTGGTCCCCAGTGACAGGACAAGGGGCAACAGGCACAAACTTGAGCATAGGAAGTTCTACTTAAACATGAGGAGGAACTTCTTTACTTTGAGGGTGGCAGAGCACTGGAACAGGCTGCCCAGAGAGGTGGTGGAGTCTTCTTCTCCGGAAACATTCAAAACCCGCCTGGACACGTTCCTGTGCAACGTGCTCTAGGTGACCCTGCTCTGGCAGGGGGGTTGGACTAGATGATCTCCAGAGGTCCCTTCCAACCTCTATCACTCTGTGATTCTGATTCTATCTTCCTACAAAGTGCTATGACTTTTCCTCTGTATCTGTATCTTCTGTATTTAGTATCTGTATCAAGCTCTTGAATGCCTTAAACCTTGCATGTGCATGTGCTGGGGAAATCCTACCATTTCATGTTGCCAGTCAGCAGCAGTATAAACTGCTCAAAGCCATCTCAGAACAGCTTAGAATGAATATGTATTTACAAAGGCATTGCTTAAATTGCATGTTCATCTGTAGCTGCAATTTTGCCTTTAACTTTTGAATACTTAAACGCATTTATCATTGCAACATATCTTTTTATGGAAAATAATAATTGTTGACTCAACGTAATTTTCTTTTTTCCAAAGCCTTTGTAAGGTAATTGTCTGCTACGTGAAAGTGACTTCTTATCATATGTAAACACATTTTTCATTATCACTACATGTTTTTTAAAAGTTAAGATGGAATATATGCACCACAACAAAACAGCTTACTTGTGAATTTGGGATAGTGGGGGAATTCTGAAAATAATTCCTTGCTACCCTTTACTTTTCAGGAAGGTGAATTTTGATTAATACTACAAAGTGTTTCCACAATATTTGCTTGAATTTAGTTTATGTTGGTTTTGTAATTCATGAGGAAATTTGCTTTAGTTCTTTTTGGATATTCCAAGGCTTGAGAATGAAAGTGTGCAGGGTTGAGTATTTTCCTCTGAAAATGGGTTGAGTCAGACTTTGGCTTTATGCTAGGATTAGGCCTCCTTTGAATCCTGGCATGGACCAGATACGGAGAAGGTTAACACTATGTGCAAGTAGAACTTGCATATACACACCTTCACTGTGTATATGAGAACACGTTTCACTGAAGTTACATAACCAAACAATGTATTTTATAAGGGCCCCCATTGTTACCACAGTGACGTTGTCAAGGGCCCTGGCTAGTGATTTACTCATGTTTCATGCAACCAGCTTGGAAAGGAAGTTTCCCTGCTTCTATTTACCAAATAGCAGAAAAGGAGTTACAGGACTTCAATAACACAGAATGGGACCAAGCACACACAATTATAAGAAGGAAAGGTAGAGAACTGATTTTTAACACTTTAAAATTATTGTATTATTAATTAACTGTTAATTTATTTTACTTTTATATTCACATTTATAATATGATTTAAAAGGTTAATTTTATTTATTGTAATTATTTTTGTATTTTAAAATACAAATTATAAATGTGCATCTATTTGTATTGCCTATAAATAATTATTAAATTTCTAAAAATATTATGGTACTAAAATAATGTATTATTGCAAATAAACAATCTCATTTCACTGTGGTTTATGGAGCATAGGTGCAGGTGGTTTAATGTGAAATAATGTAGCTGTTCAACTTGAGTCTTCTTAATTCTTTCACATGCTTTGTGTGACCACTTTTTAAAGTCCCATGAACAAATATTTAAGGACTTAGAATGGATTATTTTATATAAATAGCAGAACTGTGGACCTTGTTCTTTGTATTCCACAATGTGCAGTGTTCTCTATTTCTGCTGATTTCTAGAAAAAGACTCAAAGCTCTGCTAGTGGAATTGAGGATTCAGAAAGGGGGAAAATATTAACTCTATGACAGTGAATGGCAGAAATATTTGGACCTCCCTGCCCTACTGGCATTTTTCTATTTTGTTTTGATCTACTCGTTGTCAAACAGCTAATAAGCAGGCACAACGGGCAATCAAATGACATATCCATCCTTCCTGCAAACTACCTGTTTATCTAGGACTTTCCCGCTTCTAAATCTGATAAAAGAACCTTACAATAATAGCCATAACACCATTCATCAACTGAGTTAGTAAATGTGTCAAACCTGCAGTAAATCATCACCTGTTTTACTTACCACTTTCTCAAAAAAAAAAAAAAACCCAGAAAAAAAGAGGTTTTTATCTAACAAGCAGATATAAAAACTGGAAAGGCTGTAAGAAGCAGTTCACACCTATAAAAAGTTGCCCTGACTACATAAGGAAAAGAATTACAATTATATCCTTCCAACAGCACCAAATTATGCTTTATTTTATTTCTGTTGACATTAATGTATAGATTTTATTAAGTAACCGACGTCATTTAGACAGAGCATCTCATTAATTTAACAACTGAGCAAATGAGCATGCTGCTCTGCACGTTGGTTTCTTTGGTTCTCTCTCCCTCCTCATCTCTCTCAAACCTATATTTCTAAGATACTAACACTAATTTTTAATTAGCGCTCAAATTTTAGAATAAGTGATCGATAAGTAGAGAGACAGATTGAGAGATGCAACAGCACAATACACAATTGTATTGACAGGCACTGTGTCGCTTCTCTTCACTGTTGAAGCCACTTTTGAAACAGCAATATGTATAGCCAAGAGGTATTTGTGATACTGCTGAGTCCTCATGTGGACTAGAACTCTCTTTGAGGACAAAGAGAGAACCCAGTCCAGGCAGAGACAGCACCCAAAGGAAGAGCTCAGCATCAGGACTCGCCCCTTGTCAATATTTCCCTCATCCTGAGTTGTTGCGGCTCCCACCCAAATGCAATCAACCTAAGGGAAGCCACAAATAATATAATAACTATAACTCGTGGCTCACTGAAATTCTCTGTGCATACAAATACAATCTCATTAACTGCAGCCATTTTCAGCTACAGTAGTTTCCCTGCCGAAGAGAAAGTTTTGTTACAGATTTGTGGGAAGATTTTCCTCAAATTTTTTAGCTGCTTTGTGGAAGGTTTAAACTGATACGGCAGTTGATTGCCAAGCTTGTGTTGCTGCACCCCTTTTTTATTGCCCTGTGGTGGCCTCAAACATAGAATCCTGTTTAAGGGCACTCCTGGTTCCCAACAACTGCTCTCTTGTGGGTGAAAGACTGCTTTCCTTTAGGTCTCATGCCCTCTCTTTAAGCCATATTTAGACCATAATAGATGCTAAAATTGTAATATTTTTTTCCCCTTTGTGTGTCAGTGTGAACAGAATTTAAACCGCTTAAAATCAGCTTGCTAATCATGTCAAAAAAAGGCCTTTCTAAATATACAAAGCAGGTCACCAATAAGGAGGGTCACTATAACCTCACCAGTAATTAACACCCCAGTGTCAGGAACACTTTTTCGTATGTTGCGTGTGATTGTTTGCCTTCCTTCACACTCTGCTAAGCAGCCACGCGGAACAAAGAAGCCTTTGGGCAAAGCAACAATGAGGATATCCATAACTGACAAAATAGCCATAGATTTGCCTTGTTTCTGATGGTCATGCATTCTTTCCCTGCTTAGCTCAGCACTCTGCCTTACAGCAAAGATGATCTGGGTGATCTCTGTGTATAGGCTAAATAATAGTAAATAGTAACAGTAAACGGTGCCAGTGACCACGGCCCTTGTTCAAGCTTTTGAATTAACATTTAACTGATGAAAATATCAATGAAACTGATTCATAGTACTCTTAAAAAAAATATTTCATGCAGGTGGGTAATATCCTTACGCATCAAACCTTTGATCTTAACACAGAGTTTTTCTCGCAGCTAGTCCAATAAATTTCAATGGATTACTACTGAGAAGGACATTAGTTTATGTTATTAAGATGTTGAAAGATTGGATCACTTACACCCACAGCGAATTATTCTATACTAAAAGGTGACAAGACATAAAAAGCTGACTTGAGGTAGCCAAGAGTTTTGACTCAGTGCAAAAGTCAAAAAAGCAAATGCAAGACACAGTGGTTCCACCTGATGGAATAAATTGCCAAAGTTTCTCCACCAATGCTTACTTTACAGAAATTACTGGTTGTGAATCGTTATCGCTAACATTCGGACAAAGCTTTAATGACTGGGATTAGTGCATCTACCTAAAATTCCAGGCAAAGAGTCACAGCTGGTTATGCTATGCAAAAATATTTTTTTTAATGGTCGGAAATAGCTGCTTTTATATCCCATTTTTTGAAGAGTGAAGATATCAGAGTTGTCCCCACATGGTTAACATACAAGAGATGTACATTTATTTAGAGCTGCAAAGCAAGTGTCACACAGAGGACAGGCTTACAACACATAGTACTAGATGAGCTATACGCACACAGCCGATAGCGTCTCACAACTGACATTATATTGCACGTCTAAGGATGCAATAACTGCTTATTAAGACATTACTGTAAAAACATGCCAAACAGTGCTAAGTTTAAAGAATATTTACCTCCCAAGCTACATACAATAAATTTAAGGCCTGGAAATTACAGTGTTATCATCAAATTAAGCAGTTCCAAAAGGCTGCAGATTTGTAATTGAAGGAGCCATTTTCAGAAAGCTCGGATCATTTGCATCCTCTAGTCTCAGCTGCCTGACCTTGAAAAAGAAATTCTAGATATTATTCTTCACGTCACCTTTTCCAAACGTCTCATCCGAAAGGAACATTTCCCCTCTTCCAAAAAAATTGTATGTATTTTTTTCAAAGCTGCAAATGCCACCACAGCATTTGACTTCAACGTTTTCTGAGGCGTTGGCAACAGTGTCCTGTTAGCTTCTTCTTTTGTGGGGATCTTTTGTTGTTTTTTTTCCTGTTCTTTATTTACTTCTAAACCTGGAGGAACTTGCTAAACGTATTTTGTGACACAAAACTAGCAGAAATATTTGAGAACTGCAGGGGTTATTGCTTGGTTGTTGGGGTTTTTTTTTACTTTTTTTTTTTTTTTTTTTGACTGATTATTTCGTACTTCTGTACAAAAGGGCCAAGCTGGCATTTGTAGGCTATGGTGATATGACAGCTGAACTGCACACAACTACTTATTTAAAAAACTGAATGTCACATATACCCATTACTATCACTGTTGGTTGTAGTCAGGCGCACAGATGGATAAGGCAGAAAGTTACCCATTAAGCTGCAGGGACAGGAAAAGCAAGACACACAGACCAGCTGTACTGCTTTTATCACTCAGAGAAACCCAGAAAATATTATTACATGTGTTCAAAGACCTTAATAATTATTGCTGTTTCAAGTGCAGCAGGCATGCCCAGCTCATGCTGCCCAGGCAAGTGCAGTTTGCGTGCAACGTGAGGCACTACTTTCCACTCACTGTGGCGTACAGGAGTCATAGAATCATAGAACCACAGAATGGTAGGGTTGGAAGGGACCTCTTGGGATCATCTAGTCCAACCCCCCTGCCAGAGCAGGGTCACCTACAGCAGGTTGCACAGGAAGACATCCAGGCAGGTTTTGAATGTCTCCAGAGACGGAGACTCCACCACCTCTCTGGGCAGCCTGTTCCAGTGCTCTGCCACCCTCAAAGTAAAGAAGTTCCTCCTCATGTTTAGGTGGAACTTCCTATGCTCAAGTTTGTGCCCGTTACCTCTTGTCCTGTCACTGGGCACCACCGAAAAGAGCCTGGCCCCATCCTCCTGACAACCACCCCTTAAGTATTTACAAGCGTTTACAAGGTCCCCCCTCAGCTGTCTTTTTTCCAGACTGAAGAGACCCAAATCCCTCAGCCTTTCTTCATAACTTCACTCATAGCAGCTTCAACAGCCACCTGACGTCAAGGAAAGTCTCGGTATGAGAAGGACCGTTTATCTGTCTCCCTTGTGGGAATCTACGTGGACATACCTACTTTGAGCCACATACAGAGAAGAATGACAGTGGTCCTCATTTAGGTGCAGATATAGAATCTCCATCTGCATTTCTCTCAAAGAAATAAATGTGTATACAGCTATTAGTTGAGTCTCATATATCCCTGCTTTACAAGTCGTGGAATTTCTCTAAACCTGTCTCTCAAGGGACTCAGACTGTGGCTGAATTCACTGCTCTGATACCTGGGACAGCATTCAAATCACTCAGATCTCCTTCCTAGCTGTTCAGAAGGCAGTTATTTTGAAGCACACCACCACAGAAGCTACAATGATTTTTTTAAAAAAGAAGAGACTATTGCTGTGACAATGAGCTGTACAAAACAGACACTACTAAGGGAAAACAAAAAACAGAGAATGAGTGAAAACAGTAAGGAGATGACCAAAAGCTAAAGGGTTGATCCATCAGTCTTGATAAGGTAAGAGGGGCACTTTGAGATGTTTCAGAGAGTTAAAGTTCAAATGGGAATAGAATAGAAATAACGCATCTTAACATTTCAGTCTCCTAAGACCTTCACACAACTACTTCTTAATTTTATGTACTGAATTTCTGTAGCCTACTAAAATTTTGTTCCTGACAGGCAAAGAGAAGGAGAGAGTTAAAGCACTAGCAGTAACAAGAGCTCTTGCAAAGGTTGACAGATCTATGGTCAAGTTAGATATACTCAGTTGGTCCTAACACGCTCTGCACTACAGGAAAAAAGATGGAGAAAAAAACAAAACAAACTCACTCATTCATTGAGTTTTTCATGAGAAAAACCAAAACAAACAAAAATCCCTACTAGTCTGACCTGCGGGAAATGCCTTTCACAGCATTGTGCCTTTGTTGCAAGTGTAGGAAGTGAACAATTAGGAGTCTGTGTCAGAGTTCCCAAATGAAATGAATCTTTAATATCACATCAGGTTAACCAAGAAACACAAAAAGCTAGTAGTGAGAGAGAGAAGTATGTCTTTCACTTAGGTTGCTGGTGCATACCTCACCTATTGGAAAAACTCGCTCAGGCTATCCTTATCTCAGCCCAGGATACAAGGGGTCACTCATCCTTACAGTCTAGCAGTGAATACAGCCATTATGAAGTGAACAAGATGTGCTAAAAAAATTTATCTTTTAACCATTTCAGAGCACTGCCTCACTGACCTGACAATCACTCCTCAACTACGGTAAATCTCTGATGTGCTAGAAGAAGAAAAAGCCCTATGCCAGTCAAAAATCTTTCATGATGGTTGTAGGTAACTGGCAAAACCCCAGTATGTAACTCTTGCTAATGATAACATATACAGTACCAACATGCAGGTGTTATGATTGGGCTATTAGGACGCAGTCAATCATCTTTTCACAGTTCAAGAAGTGGGAAGATGTAGAGAGGATTCTTAGTCTCAGATTTAGGATGCAAAGAAGAGACAACTGTAGCTATCCAGTTCGAAGTCAACATAAACATAAAAAGATCTTATTTAAAGATTGTAAATAATGCCACTCAAATAAGACCACCAATGCATCGGATTTCAAGGTTGATTTTTTTTGTTCAGAAAGATACTAAAAATACAAGGTTAGATAAATAGAGCTTACTAATTTTTTCACTGGACAATATACATGTTAAATCAAACTACTTGGTACTCCATCTGAGTCATCATCTACTATTCTTTACCATTACATAAATGGTTGTTAGAATTTCAATAGCAATGACGTAACTAAAATCAGTCATACTTAACTGGGTTATAATTATCCAGTTAATCTGTCACAAACTGTTGAGTCTTTTCATCATTTCTTTCATGGGGAAAATTAAAATGATAAAGAAACAGAATGGATAATGGTATATTAAAAGCAGTAGAATTTCTGCTGAAAGATACACAGCTCATCACGGGTCATGGTGAACTAGCAAAGATATGAAGTGTGAAATTAAATTCATAATTGTGCTTTTTCAACCTTCAGACCTCAGGATAACTTAGGACAGAATTAGATCCAGAGGCAAAACTGGGAAACAAAGGGTACCACAACCATTTGAATTGAGATCACGTCAATCAGGAGCAGAATTTCAGTGAGTGACACAAAATGCAGCATGACCAGTGAACAGAACATTGGTTAAAGAAAGACAAAAATTAGGAAAACAGACTTTTCTAGATGATCATTTGAGCACATTTGGGAGTGTGCCCCAGACTTATCCATTGGGAAGTAGATTAAAATCAAATAGAAATACAAGCCACATGATTTCTGCAGAGTAGTTCCCTAAATGGTGGCCCAAAACCAAACCAAATTATTAGGAAACTATAAAATCAAGTAGAAAATAATGCATACAAACAAGGCAATTTAATAGACATTTCTTACGTGTTTTCACATTCTAGTCACAGACCAATAACAGTACTAAAAATTACAATAGCGCTATACAATTGTACAGTAAAAGTATACTTTAAAGAGGATTTTAACCTTCCATTACATATGATCCATTAACTTCACTTGAAATCCAACCATTAAGGCTCTAATTTGTAGTTTACCCCTGGCCAAGTTCTTGAATATATTTTTTTTTGTCATAAAGGAGAACTTTCTGCATGTGTCATATTGGAAGTCAATACCTATTAACCAACATCCTTTTTGGTACATAGATCTTGAATATTTCAAAGCAGAAGAAACTGAATACACTGCAGGCAGAATACTAATGCTCACTAAGCAATTGCAGCTTGCTGTTTTCCCATCTGTAAAAAGTGTCCATGATCTATAGTCTAAAATAGAATAGAAAAACAAGTTATGTCCTTTGAGAGCCTTAGAGTTCAGCTGTCACATCTTAAGGATGTATCCAAAATTTAGCAGAGATTAAATGAATGATAAGACACGTAGTGTTCTTGCTGCTTAGCTCCAAGTACTGCATTAAAGCAAGTCAGTAAAATAGATAATGTATGTTGAATATATATCCTCCAGAATATTTAATCTTCTGAAATAGCACTTATGTTTTACTCATGTTCATGGCTTGCTAGGAAAAGTTGATTTAATGAATGAGTTTGTTGCTTGTTATTGATGGTCCAGGCGCATTTTGTCCACTAAGCACAAGCTGTGATGCAGGTAGACTCTATACTCCTGCAGTTGTGGGGAGGCAGTTCAAGCATCACACACAATTTAGACCTTCTGCATTTGACTTTTGAACATGAAGGGAACTAATGCATACAATTAACAACACTATTTTTGTGCTGTGGATGCCAGTTTATGAAAAGGACATGATGGATTTTGCTTAGCCAGCCTCGTTGCAGTTTGCCACTCGTAAATACTCCGCTATTGTGGAGTTTATAGAATGCTTTACAGGCTTTGTTCTACTCCCATTGATATCACCTGGAGTTTCACATATGACTCACTGAGATCACAAAGAGGCAGTCCAATGCAAAAGACTTCTGAAACACCAGTAATTTGAAGTGTCTCTCATTACTGTGGAGGAGCACAGAGAAACAAATACATATAAGCTCAGTTTACACAGTTAAAGAGATAGAACATAATGATTGTGAAAACGAACAATAGGTTAAACTTAGTCTCAGTCACTAAAAAAACATGTAGATTCTGTTGTTAAGAAAATAACATATTTTTAGAGCAATTTCTGCTGTTTCAAGGTTAAGTTTGATTGCTTGACTTCAGTGAGAGTAGCATGAAGACCTTCGGTTAAAAACAAAACACATGCACTATCTCCAGAAAAGGTTAGACATATTAAGTAAATTGATATGAGCATATGGTTGGACAAAGGCATTCAGTTCATGTATTTACTAAATGTCGGCCAAGGTGTCGGTGTATAATCTCTGTTGTCATTTATTTTCCCTGTCATCATGAATGTACTCCAACTGTTACCTGCTGATTAATCCTGACACATTCCCAACATTAATTAAAAAAAAATAATAGTAAATCTAACAATGTTAATTATGAAAGAACTCTTGCAAAAAAGTGATTTTTGGTGAATCCTTGACTTGGAACAAATCAACAGAAATCACACTCATGGCTCTGATAAACCTATTTGTGTAGCTGGCAATCTACTGGTTTGCCACCGGTGAACTCATGCTGTTGTCTTTAAATAAGGGTTCTTCACCTGATGTGCAAGAGCCAATCAACACTTCGAGTTGAGATATTTGTTTTTATTTCAGTTCTGCAGAACTGAATGTGGAAAGATATATGGAGAGACTTCAGTGAGCAAGCCATTATGCACCCAAGACACTACCTTCTGTTGGACAGAACAGGGAGTTTTCAGCTACATCCCTGGCCCTGTACTGAAAAGAGTTCCTGAGGCGTTCTTTTGCTCAAAGCATAGGCAGATGCATTTTCCATATTTCCCAATTCTATCCCTGACACTGAGTGAAGATGCCCTTGGCCCTGACATACACTGCAGAAGTAGGTGGGGTTTCTTGGCAGACATAGACCTGTCATTTAAAAGCTAACTATGGCACTCTTATCTTAGGAACCAGAAATACTGGTGTTCAACAAGTACCCAGTTCAACAGAGCAAGGGATCAAACCTCTGTCTTCACTCAGAAGTCCAGAAGTTAGAGTATTTATTAGCACTAAGCTCCTGAACCTTAAGGAGCATAGTTGCCGCATCTGTGCAGGTACTGAAAGCTGTCATGTCTCTGTATTTAGAAATCTTTTCTAGCTTTCATGATGGTCCTACAGCTCTAATGTGGCCAAGCTGCATAGCAGTCTAGGGGAATATTTTCTTTTTCTATTGATCCAGCTAAAGTTAATTAACAAAAGACACCTTCATCTCTGGTTTCAAATCAAATTTGCAGTAGGAAATCTCTGTGCACTTAATCATTAGAATCCAGTTGCCAGGTAACACAACCTTTACATTTTTTTCAGCAATTGATGTAAAAATTAAATGCTTGTTTGAAATTTAATCTACTTTTGATTGGACGCATGCCATATGTGGTGTCTCACTTTCTTGATGTAAGTCTAAATGTAAATTCCACTGTAAGCACTCGTGTTTTTCAATTTAAAATTTACTTTCCAGGACTATCCTCCAGTATTTCTTTCAATTCTCTTTTCCAGAAACACTCTAGGTAGTAAGTTCAAGCAAGCAATAATTAATTGAAGTTGTATTTAAAAAAAAAATAGATGTAGCAGTCAAAATAGACTCATTAAACAAAATGGAATAAATATTTATAAGGAGATGGTATTTACCCATCTCTAATCTAAACCAGAGCATTGCTGTTACTTGGAGGCACACAGTTGGCACTTCTACAATTATCTTTACATTCATTTAGTTCTAGCTTCACATTCTTCCAAATGTTCTATCAAGTTATGGAAATCTTAAACTGATGTGTATTTATTCATGCATATATTTTGTATAAATGTAAGTAAGTTATCTGTAGATGAAATTATATTTTAATTGTTTTCGGTAAGAGTCTTTATCACAAGCAGGCTTTCCTTTGCTTCAGAATTAGATTTGGTGTCAAAGACAAGAGAGTTAAAGAAATGTAGTGCATTTCCTATTTGAAAGTGTACTGCTCATTACTGAGGTACAATTACCAGCACGAGTGTATTGGGTGTCCGTAACCAGATACTGGCAGCAGGTGGCTGCAGAGGTGGCCCCTGTGAGGAGAGGTCAGGACTGCCCCATGCTGGACACAGCTGGTTCCAGACGGCTCCAACCGACCCACCGCAGGGTATGGCTGAGCCCAACAGTCAAGGTGGTGTCACCTCTGGGAAAATGTATTTAAGAAAGGGGAAAAGATGCTGCACAACACAAGTGAGAAAAATGTGAATAAAACAGCTGTGCAGACACCAAGATGAAAGAAGAAGGAGGGGAAGGAGGTCCTCCAGGTGCTGGAGCAGAGATTCCCCTGCAGCCCAAGGTGGCCTAGGTGGAGCAGATATCCACACCGTACCCTGTGGAGGAACCCACAGCCCAGCAGGTGGACATGCCCTGAAGGACTCTGCAGCCCATGGAGCTTCCACACAGGTCCTGACAGGAGATGCAGCCATTGGAGAGGAACCCACACAGGAGCAGTTTTTCTGACAGGAACTGTACTCTATGGAAAGGATCCAAGTGGATCAGTCTTTTCCTGAAGGAATGTACCCCATAGAAAGCAGCCATGCTGGAGCAGTTCTTGAACAACTGAAGCCCATGGGAAGGGCCCACGCTGAAGCAGTCTGTGAAGGACTGTACCCTATGGGTTCAGTTAGATGTTAAAAGCTCTGAATGATGCCTTCAGGAGGACTACTTTTTTGAATTACCTACAGATTTAATACTTGCCAAAATACTTCCAGACTTTGGATCAATCTCAATAAACACTAAGTGTTATTTGCAATCATTATTTCAAAATAATGGCTATTCCAAGGAATTAAGCGGAGATCAAGACTTCTAGCATAACTGCCTTAACTGAAGACTTTTTGAACTTCATTAATAGGTGGAAAAGAGGGAAGAAGGAAATGAAGCTCAACTGCAATACAGTTTAAAGCAAGGAGTGTGTTAGAAAATTTGTGAACTATCACAACGACTTTAAAATGTCCTACTGTTTCATCCCTGGTACAATGAAATTATGATAGGAAGTAGTCAATACTTGATTTTAGGTTGATTTATTATTATTTATTTTTAACCTCCTCTGTTTGTGTTTATTATTTTAGCTTCAAAACCAGTTTTCTCCAGACACTCATTCTTTGTATATTTCTCCAAGTAAGTAACAGTTTTATTTTACAAAACAGACAAATAAGTGATTGGCACACTTGGAATGAACCAACCATCAGCATCCCTTCCTCTGACACAGAATGATAGACAGCAAGGGTGGCAAACAGATTCATAATAGAGACCGTTTGATTTAGATGGTATTCAGAAGATATTCTATATTTAAAAGATATTCAAGATTCTTTTGCATAGTAATCCAGACCACATATCGTAGTATCCCAAATGAAATAGCTCATGCCCTGCCACCCCAATTTTACTACCCTAAAACAACAGATTGCACTTTAAGGCGGATTTAATCTCAGATTCAAGACCGGTTTTAGAAGAACGTAAACGGATGTTCCCTTTCTCTTTACCACCAATAGATTAAGGATCTGGACACATTAGCTGTATTGTGGAGTTGAAAGTTCTGTTTTTCAACTGCAAATGTAAATTGAATCTCTTCTTTGTGCATACTTCCTTTAGTATGGCTATGTAAATGGTAATTATATTTTTCTTTTTTTCTTCCTTAGATTAGACTACCTTTATAATGCAACCCCTCATGAGATAACAGAAACTCCTTAACAGCCAGAGGCATCAGTTATTTAATTACTGCTGTATGTGAGCCTGAACTGCTGATAGAGTAATTTTTCTGTGCTAAAATTCAAAAAATTAGATCACAATTTTAGCTGTTGAAGATTTCAACATGTTCTATGTTTCCATTTGATATGATTTGTTTCAAACCTTGTAGTTGCTTTGAACATGAGTTCAAATAACATCAGATCTCTAAATAAGTTTGGTCAAAAATGCCAAATTCTGAATCAAAACAATTTGTAAGACAGCAAATTCTTTGAAAAACATTAGAAGTTACTTCAGATATTTCTTGGTAGCACTGATGATAAGTAGCCCAGTTTGACTATTTAGTCCACTTAAAAGACTGCTCAAACATTTTCCATGCTCAAAATGGCATGGAAGTATTTTAAAATAAAGTAAAATGCATGTGTTGAATCTCCAACTAGATCTCTCTCTATATATAAATAAATTAATCCTTCTTTGGAAAGACTTACAGCCTACGCATTGCTCTTCTGAACTCAGTGCTTTGCATACGGATTTCTTGAACAGAGTTCAAGTTTACCAGAAATCACAGAATCACAGAATGGCAGGGGTTGGAAGGGACCTTTGGAGATCATCTAGTCCAACCCCCCGGCCAGAGCAGGGTCACCTAGAGGAACGTGTCCAGGTGGGTTTTTAATATCTCCAGGGGAGACTCCACAGTTTCCCTGGGCAGCCCATTCCAGTGCTCTGTTACCCTCAAAGTAGTTTTTCCTTATATTCAGACTGAATTTCCTGTGTTCCAGTTTGTGCCCATAAAATTTACAGGCACATAATCTCTAATTTATGTTGCTCCATTGAAACAGCAACAATGTCACCAAGAATCAATAGTAAAATCTCAGTCTGCATAGCTTTTATTTGATTAATCAGTACTTTTTAATTGGACTTCTTTTCAAATATGCTGCATTACAATACCTGGGGAACACAGAAAAAGAATCACGGGATAAAATAGACATTGTGAATATCAGTAAGAATAATTCTGTTTTGGAGATTATAAAACCAATTGGGTCATATCATCTGCCACGGATAAATTTTGCTCTACTGAATTTATATTTTGCCAGCATAAAATTTTGTCATACAAGAATTTTCTGTGTTCTGATGAAGAAGGAAAATATTTTCTTTGAGGGCCGAGTCCTGTAACTGGTGGAACTGCTCTTTACTTCAGGGCTACATATATGGCCTAGGATGAAGGAATAATGGACACTGCATGTACCCTGGTATTCTAGCCAAGCAGGGAATTCTTAAAATCTAGCAGAAAACCACTTTTTTTTTGAAGCAGACTGTATGAAAGGACAGCTGTGGAAGGCAGAAGAGCGTAAATAAAGTTATGGCTCCCCATTAAACCAAAAGTGTGGTATGGTCTCCTCCCCTATTGAAAAACTGGAGATACATACAGACTGTTCTGCATCAAACAGGTAGGAAACAGCCTCTCAGGTAGAGTCATGACAGTCTGCCTGGATCTGATTTCAGGCTCAGTGAGAGAAATCACACTTTGGTAACTGGGTGTTTAATCAACAAGAAAACACTTGCTTCACCTTAGATTTGCATCCTCCTGCTCTGTTTTCTTTAATAGCAGTCTCTCAGGAGTCCACGCTTGTCAATTTCTCAGGAGCGTACACTTGTGCAGAATTTAAATCACTATTCTTCATTTATATTTTTTTTTACGCAAAACACTCTTTTGCCTATCCAAGGAAGACAGATTTGCTCTCATGGAGTTCATGATCCTTAATTTAATGTCCAGCTGCTGCGAAAACCACATGAAAGATCTGCCTCAAGAGAGGAAGACATTTTTTTCCTTCAAAGAAACTTGAATAGAATTTACAGCTGTCTGCCCTTAGACCATGGTTTTAAAATTTCTTTTAGTCAAATTTATCATACATACTTTTTCCTTTAGTTTTAGCTACTTTGAAGCTACATCGTGTCTGTGACTTCTTTCTTATTGTCTGTACTGAACAAGACAAGTTAAATCCTTCACATGGAAATCAATCTTGAATCTTTCCTTCTCTGGTCAGCTGCAGACATAATGCTTTGCATAAACTAATTTCATAAACTGAAAGAGGAAAAATGAAGAATAAAAAGCAATTTTAAAAAGACAACTGTAAAAATTAAGTTTTCCTGTCCAGAACGAGAAAGATTTTTTTTTGTTTGTTTAATATGGAGAGTTTGCATATCTATGTGCAAGCCTCAGTGACTGATTTTTTTTGAAGTTCAACAGCCTATAATTAGAGGATTTCATACGATCCCAGGTTTAGTATTTTCTACATGATAAAGTCACCTGCAGTTCACATGCAGCACATTTCTTTCAGTGTGGTATTTTTGCAATTACACCTCATTTGCATGGCTGGACTGAGGGGATCAGTGAACGCCAGCTCTCTTCTTTAATACATAGATATTAGTACTGAGATGCAATACTGAGACTTGGCTGGTCTTAAAATATCAGACACTGTGCTTAAAAGGATTGTATGCAAGTTTTTTTACATTTACAAAGGAAAAGTAGATTTAGGTGGATGTACTAAGTGCTCTAGAACTAGCATACACTCAGGAAATTTCCAGGAAATTTTGGGAAAAAGGAATGGTCAGAAGTCCTCTGCAGAAACTAAGGCCAAATGTCCATATAAAGTTCAGACAGCAGATTTGCACCTTCCCCCCACCCCCTGCATGCTAGTAAACATTTGATTTCAAAGCTGGATTGTGTTATTAGATGCTTTGTTTCACAGTATTTTTTCTATAGCTCATACCCCTACTATTTCCAGTGCACTTGAAAAACGCACATAATTAAGACAGAAAAAACAGAGCTTGTAGAATATAGCAGCAAAAAAAAAGGAATTCATAGCATTATTCAGAAGACATTCAATGTATTACATTTAAAAATAAAAAATAATTTAAAAAACGCATGAAGTCCATCAAGGTATTAAAAATTAATAAAACCCATGGCAATAGTGACTTATTTTATATTTCTAAAACCATGTAATTGTGAAGCTGTAAGAACAGAACTGGATCTAAAACATGGCACCAATCATTAGAATTTCAGGGTTGTCACTTACTTTTATAGTTGATCTGCAACAGAAGAAGATCTAGAGTTTGTGATGCCAACTACAAAGACACTCAAATTTGTTCCTTGTGCTTTAAGACCTCCTTAAGAACTGAAGTCTATGTGACCCTGACTCTGTGTGTACCTGAGCACCTGGGTACCTAAATCTGATCATTTTAGCAGCCTCAGAAGCTGAGCACAGATATTCACTCATGACAGCCTTCAGCTTTTTGAGAACAGCTGCTGAAGTCTGAAGAATCTCAGGCCTCCACTCAATATCTGCCTTATTTCAAAAATACTCTCATGTTATAAAGGACCATTTTGAGTTTTATATTTAGGGTCAAAGACAAAAGCAGAATTATTTTTTTATTTACAAACGTAAGACATATGCAATGAACATAACAGAACACTACACTCATGAGAGAGAATAACTTCCTCGTTATCTGCTCCTGCCATAACACATTCAGCTGCCAGAGAAGATCAATCATCATTTGAAGTTTCTTAATAAGCATCCAGTTCCCACCTCTTGCAAAACAACGTCGTAGCATCCAGTGAGATTGTGGTAACGTGATAGAAACTGTTCAGAAGTAATACCAGTGGGAGACACTGATCCAGTGCAAAACAAACAAACATAAAGTGGCTTTCCTCTCTGATTTACATCATACCCACACAAACAGTTCTGCTAGGACAGTTGAGGACAAAATGCTATGATCTGGAGGGAGACACGAGTAGCAGAAAAAAAGCGGTTTGGATCAAAGCATTTCAGCTGCAATTTAGCAATAGTTAGTTCTCAGTAGATTACTCAGGCAGACATTAATACAATTTATTAGATTACACCAAGGAAACACATTTTTTTCTTCTTTGTTGCTGAGCCACAGGTTCTTGCCTCCATACCGAACTCACTTCTCATTTTTGGTCTGTTCTCTCTAGTGTTCTGTAAAAATCCACTTTATTTCCACAAAGTTGTCTTTGAATCACCCCCCAGAAGAACCTCCGGAGGGAACACTAAAAGCAATTAAAACTCACATGGAAGCTTCCCATCAAAACAACTCTGCTACAGTTAACCATATCCTAGTTCATATTTTAGAGGTCTGAAAGAGGTTTAGTTAGACTGGAGGAACAGGTGAGAAGAGCTGCCATTTCAGAGGTGTAATGTTAAAAACAAGAGAAAGTTCATTGATTTTTTTTTTTTTTTCGTACAACATTCCCTCCTTTTTACCCAGCTCAATTTAGGAACTCTAGCCAGCTGGAATAACCTTGGCACAATTAAGACTGTGCATGTTGTCCTTGATCTTAAGACTAATATATTGCCCATTTCCATTTATAAATGGCTGGTTGTTAGAAGTGGTGAATTACAGATCAAATCTGTAATTTGATTTCCCTTTGACTTCTTAAATCTACATTTCAGTTCATTCATTTTTATATGTAAGGGCAAAATAAGGAAAACTAAAACTACTTATTCGCAGATGCTTAGAAAGTACTGGTCATTGTAATTAAATTTGTTTTCAATCCAAGAAACCTTTGAAGAAAAGCAAAGTTGTTTCCTCAGATCCTTGAAAGACAGTCAAATATTATTTGTCTTGTGCTCTTCAAAATATCTAGTTGTGTTTGGCTGTTGACTGAGTCTTATCACTGCAGAGTTTTGATGTATGGTTTATGCGGACTTCAAAAGATTTCATTTAATTTGACATACTGCATGAAGTTTGATTAGGAATTTCAGAATCCAGCAAATGATACACAGAGCCATGTCAGAAAAATATTTAAAGTCCCTGAGTACGTAGGCTTTATTATATTCATATATTTATTATATTCATTATATTTATTGGTCTATTTTAGAGTATTATTGTAAATAATTAAAACCAGAATAAACTTGCTAAATAAATAAACAAAATTAATCCTGCAGTGCATTACCATTGTCTTTTTATTGTGTAGAAGATAATTTCTATAATTTGCAAAGACTCTGCTAGTTCATAACATTGAATCAGTGAGGCCCATTCTTTCTCTCTGGTACATTAAAAATGGAACTTCACATACAATGATAAAAGCATTTTATGGCAACTTTGAAGCCTGTTGATGGTTTTCCATCCCAGAAGGAACAGAAAGAAAACCCTTTGAACATTTTAAAATTTCATTACAGTGGTGTCAAAATGTACATTTTTGCTCTGAAGTTTTCATGTTTTTTTTTTTTTTAAGATTCTGTCTCTGTTTCCCACTTTCCCTTTTTCTTTGGACAGACTTGATCGGACAGCACTGGACCATAACTTCTCCTAATGAAGGTATGCCAAAAACTGTAAATCTCTTTTAAAACGTTGGTATTTTGAAAAATCAGTGTCTGGGAGTGAAACTGTTGTTAACCAGAAATGCTCTAGCTTGCTCTATTTAAAACTCTAGAAACAAATAGTTTTCCTATTGCAATAAGCCAAGATTTTAAACGCTCACATGAAGAATTAGTAGAGCTGTTACTGGAGGAAGACTATCTAGCTTTATTGGCTTAAGGATATCTACATAAAAGACGTTTACTGCTTAAAGGGACTTGTAGTAGAACAAACATACAGGTAGTCAGGGTTAAAATTGTCTGTTGACAGAAGTTCTTGACAAAAAAATTAAAAAGTTTAAAAGTATCATTTCGTTTTTCTGCAGAAATGTTTAAACTTAGTACTGAAACACAGCGCTGAAGCTCCAATATGAGATGTCAGACAAGATTTAAGAAAGCACTGTCCCTGTAAACCTGTGATAGCTAGTTTGCAACAAAGATAAAAGTGCTCACTTGTTGGGTTGAGATAAATATCCAATGCTTGGCGCATTAACATGGATCAAATATTTTTGGTTTGTATTCTCCTGTCCTTATGAGGGCACATGAGAAGGACATTTAAGTGTTCCTGAAACGCACATCCCTGTGAGTGGGCAGGCACTCTCTCCTAGGATCTTTTTTCATTCCCTTCAGCTTTTGCAATCAGTCAAACAAGATATTTTCAACATTTTCTAACCCTCGTTTCATTTTGCCAAGCCCTGCATGTCTGCAGTTTGACCAATTAGTCAGTAGCAAGTGAAATCCGGAACAGACTAAGGAAAATTGGTACTGAAAGTAATACTGAGTGAACTTACAACAGAGGGAAGGCAAGGAGGATACTTCATTGGAAGAGGTGATATTTGCCCTGTTTTTCTTGTTCCACTTGCAGGTGTTTTTGTTCTACTGTTTGCTGCAGTTTGGGAGGTGGGAAATACATGATTGTATCGGAAGTGCTCACTAGCTTGCTTTAAATATGCATTTGTAACTTGACGTGACTTGAGTGTCTATGTACTTAGTAAGCCTTGAAAATATGCTTTCAGAGAGAATCACTGAGAATGAGTCACATGCAAGGAAATCTCTCTGCCTTATTATTACATGGCTTATTTCTTTGAAATCCTCTGGATGAGCCAGTGACTGGCTTGCTATAACACCTATGCAGAAATTCCCCAGCTGATGTTGTGCCTTAGAGGAATTCAGACTGACGACTTGTTCTCCATTCCAACGGACATCGTAAGAAACCTGCTCCATTTCTGATGACTGAATTGGGGACAAGCAGGGAATCTAAAAGAAACATAGCTAAACAGGTTCCCAAGGCTTCCAGCATGCTGCCTTACTACATGAAAGTTGTTTGAAAATAAGTAAAGGAGTATTACTTAATTGAAATTTTTTCAAATGTTTTATTATAGCAATTTTTTGGAAAGATTCTCATTTTGGGAGAAACCACTAGTTAAAAATCCTGCAACCTTCTAAAGAAGAATATCCCCAGTTTGCTCAAATCTCAATTTGCAAATCTCTTTCAGTATCTGGTCAAGTTTTATAAAGCGCAACCGTGATTCTATTTCTATTGCCACTTTCAGTGTTTATATTTTCTAAAATGTGGACAGCTGTCATGTTGAAGAATGAGTAAAAGGCATTGTTCAATATTCTAAACATTTTTATTTGAGATCTATAAGTAGCAGATTTCAATCTGAAGAAAGTTATTTTCAAGTTTTTCATTATGAATTTTCCCAGCAGCTCCTGAGACATAATGATATTTTTGGATGCTGACTTTCTAGTAGTGTAGAAGACATCCAGAGAAATATTATTATCTGTGATATGTATTGCACTGCATCTCATGACAGTTGATGTTTTTTGGAAGCTCCTTTTAAACCATGTTAGTCTCTGTTTCACTTTTTTTTTTGTCCTGGATGTAGGTAATACTATTACAAGATAAAGAGGGAGTTTTGGTTTCTAAATGCATAGAAAATTCCGCATTGACTCGTGCAACAAGGTCTCTGGAAAGAAATAGGTAATACCCGCACCTGTATAATACAGGGAACAATGATCAGTGAGCAGTTCATACTGAGTACTTCTGCAGGGACTCAATCACATTTTCCATGTTCAATGTCCTATGGGAAAGCAGTAAAGGCAAGTGAAATACAATATTACATATTGTGAACTGTTTTCCATCACTGTAAAATTAACTGTGAAAGATGTAGGTCCCAGTAGAGGTACCTACTACTTGAGACAGGTGCTTTTGCACTTAGAGAGTATAAAAATGTAATGTCACATAGCTGATTTTCCTTATAATATGTCCTGAAGCAGTTACTTTTACTTGTCAGTCCTTCCAGAGATGGTAGCACAAGCTCTCTGAGTTTTCTGAAGTCTGAAACATTTGTGTTAGTGATCTGTTGCCAACATGCACGTGCAGGCATGTAAAACGTACAAAGCCTTAAGAATAGTAGTCATGGTGACCTCTGACCTTGAACGACATTAAACTGCCTTAATTTTTAAAAGTGATTGTTTTCTATTTGTCTTAGGTAAAGACACCTTCCACCCTTCCCCGTTTTCTCCGCAGACATTTCTATAAATTGCTCATTTTGTACAACTCCCTCCTCCAATTTTCTGTAAAGACATGCTGCATGCTGGAGCAAATATAACATCTAGGAGTTTTCAGTTTGGGGTTTGTAGCTTTTGGTTACAATGAGTTATGCTGAATTCTTGAATGTAAGAAAATAATTCACAGTATAATAATTTCAAAGCTGATTGTTAAGCTATTTAATAATTGTATTTATTCTCTGGGTTAATACATAAATAAAAATGCTGGATCAAACTACTAAAAAAGAAAAAATATCACAAATTCACTGATACTGATCTCTAGAACCTTTGTAGGAACAATCAGACAAACATGGATTCACCTTCTTGTTGTGTAAACTGAAAGCTTTTACAGCTTCTTCCCACTATTTTTTTTCCAGTTTGTATCATAAGTCTGAAGAATAAAGGGTACTTTTCCCCTTTTTGTTCTAATGAATTTCTTTTTTAGGGTGACATATAGTAAAATTCTTTAACACTGGTTTGGTTTTTGGTTTTTGGTTTGTTTTTTTTTTGTCACAACTGCTTGTACCGTTATTGTGACCTGGTAAAGGGAAAGACAGCAGTTTTGGACTCATGTAACTGTGATATGATTGTTTGGCAGAGTGGTGACTCTTATCTAGCTATGTAACTAAGAAACAGACAACTCAGAGACATCATGTCCAGCATGTAACAAGACCACTATGCAGAAATAAGTAATTAAAAGGCACAATGTCTGTAATCAATCACATATAAATTTAGTTTGCTCTTGCAAAGGACAAATTACACACTTTTCAAACCCAATAAGTTCCATTATCTTATCTTTTCAGTTCAACTTTCAGTAAAAACAAAGGTGCTCCCATTCCAAAACTTGTGATTTATTTAAATGGATGCACATATGCAATGTGCATCTGGAGTACTGTGTCCAGTTCTGGGCTCCCCGGTTCAAGAAGGACAGGGAACTGCTGGAGAGGGTGCTGCAAAGGGCTACCAAGATGATTAGGGGGCTGGAACATCTCTCTTATGAAGAAAGGCTGAGGGATTTGGGTCTTTTCAGTCTGGAAAAAAGAAGACTGAGGGGGCATCTTATCAATGCTTATAAGTAGTTAAAGGATTCGTGTCAGGAGGATGGGGCCAGGCTCTTTTCAGTGGTGCCCAGTGACAGGACAAAGGGCAACAGGCACAAACTTGAACACAGGAGGTTCCACCTAAACATGAGGAGGAACTTCTTTACTTTGAGGGAGGCAGAGCACTGGAAGAGCTTCCCAGAGAGGTGGTGGAGTCTCTATCCCTGGAGACATTCAAAACCCACCTGGATGCGTTCCTGTGCAACCTGCTCTAGCAGGGAGGTAGGACTAGATGACCTCCAGAGGTCCCTTCCATCCCCTATCATTCTGTGATGACGTTCCCAGTATACCAAACATTGCCCTGAAACAGCAAGCAATTGAGAAGTTGGGTGTGGAGAATTAATGGTTGGTCTTTTTCACTCTGGCCATCTGTTTGCTTGCGGTGGAAAGCCCCTTTTCTGGTGTTTTGACATTGATTTTTCAGTAAGTAAATACTTAGAAGAAGGACATTCAATCTTGCATCTTATTCATGCTTCTCTGCATGAAATCTTTTTGTTCATCAACAAAGCTTTTTTTCTGGATGAGGTCACAAATGTTACCTTTGACAGCAGTATTCTTAAGGGATCGTCCAAGGGGAGATACAAACAGAAGGAAAAAGAAAAACACAGAACTCCTTTGCATATAGTCCCTCAAAGTTTCTAACTTGCCTGATTAGATATTCAGCTTCCCTTTCTGTACTGTCTAAACTCTCCTTTAATTTTTTTCTACCAGTAAACATGTTATCATTTAAACTTTCTGGCTAACAATAATTTCTATATTTATAGTAGTACTTATTATTTATTTTATCATTATTATTTACTATGCACAATCCTATATTATTCATATTTATCAATTATAAATAAATATCAAATGATAATATTTGAAGAAAGACACTAGGAGCACATTACTGCTGAAATTTATTTCATCACATTCCTGATGAAATTTCCAGAAGCTATTAGGATTCTTAAAGTCTAAAATGGACATGTGCAAAGAAAATTAATAGAGAAAATTAGATATTCTAGGAGACAACCATAACCGAGTATAGATATTATTTCAGTTATATGTATCTCACAGATCTTTAGTGTTAAGACTACAAATAAATATTATGCTTGAAATAAACTAATAGTTATTTGAGCACAAGCACTTATCACTTTGTAAGTTTACAGTTGCTGCAAAAATTTAAACCAGCTTTAGACCTGTAGAGAAAAAAAATTAATTTGGATATTCAAAACATTAAGAAATATTCACATGGATGAACAAATACATACTCACACACATTTTGAATTGCTGGATGGAACTGCATCCATGTATTGAAGATGCTTTTACTTTAAAGGAGTGGAAGAGAGAGGGAGCAAAATGAAACGAAGAAAAGCACAGCATGAAGCAACAATCAGCTTGGATCTTTTGGTACTTACAGTCCTAGACACATGAATGCTTTTCTAATCTGCAGAGGTATTTCAATTGGCAGGAGAATGCCCAGGTTATTCCTAACTTCTTGACTGCTGCATCATATCTGATGACACACTTTTTCAGAGCAGTCAGATGCATGGTACATGTGGTTTTTTGCTTCAATAAAGATCTGTCATAGGTCTTGCTTAATAACTAATAGTGAGTAGGATCTAGTAATTCTGAAAAATTATCTATAAACTGCAATGTCTGCATTTGAATACAGATAAGGGACTACCCTTTTAGTTGTCTATAACTTGGACCACTTCTTTTTTAACCTAAACATAAGAAGAAAAGGATTTAATTTTAGATCCACACTGCACTTTCTTTCCTATCCATGTAAATAAGTATACAGCTAGCAATCTGTCAATTCTCTGTGTTGACTGCATGCAGTTAAATGAAAATTACTCACAGGGAAAACAAAACAAAACAAAACAAAACAGAACATAAAATAACAGATATAAGATACATTCATTTGTTGAGAGTACTCAGAAGCACAACAGGAGGAAGCTTTTAATAGGAAATGCCCAATGGCGAAGGATAGGTCAATCAGAACTGTTTTTCCACAATTTCCAAAAGAATAGTTGAAGACCACGGTGAAGAAAGGGAGAAGCAACTACAGATAGGTCTACATTTGGTATGCCTATGTAGGGTTTGTTGTTTGGGGGTTTTGTGTGTTTTTTTTTTTTCTCCCCCAACATTAACAAGATAGAACTTAATGAGTCAAACATAGCATAGAATCACAGAACTGTTTTGGTTGGAAAAGACCTTTAAGATCATCAAGTCCAACTGTTAACCTAGCACTGCCAAGTTACCACTAAGCCATGTCCCTCAGCACTACATCTCTCGTGGCTAAGCTGGTCTTTTCAAAGAACTTCCTCTCTTGGCTGATGTTCCAGACATCTCGTGGACGTAGAACACCACAGTAAACAGATGTTCAAGCTGTAGAAGACCTGAATCAGGAAGTTGGGTGTGAACTGCATTTATTTTAATCCAACTGCAATCTAACCATGCTAGTGAGGAGCTGCATGTCAGGTAATGAACAACTACTAGCAGTACACTCACAGGAGGCCCATGAATGTGGATGTCATTCAGGCACACCATGGTAACACGCTACCTGTTACCTCATCGCAAACACCTTTGTATCACATTCCTTTTTGAGACATAGTAAAACCCAGAGGGAATGTTTCTCTCAGCTGAGAAGTAGAAGCCTCTGAGACAATTAAAAATGACCCAAAACGCTCAAGGAAGGAAACATGTTCAGGTGAATGAGACTGGTTCTATCCCTTGTCTCTCTCTGCTGTATACCTGTGACTAAATAAAACATGTTTGTTTTCAAGAAACAGGTTTTTAATCACTTAAATTATCACAGACTCTTGAGGGAAACATCATACAGTTCGCAAATGTATTTTAGATCCTCTGTTTACATGGCTGCAACTCATAACTTCAGATTTTGTGGGGTGAGAGTGGGTGATTTCACAGTAAGTTATGAAAAGAGGGTGAATTAGACCCAGTGAGGTCTGAAGTTGCTCCAAAACTTGATAGAGTGCTCAGAGTTTCAATGCTAAAGTCCTAACTGTATTTTTGGCATAAGGTTTAAAATGGGAGATGAAAAGTGTCTTAAAAATACTTTATTAAATAGCTGAATATTGAAACACAATGATTAGCTATAGTCATGATTTTTAAAGTGCACTTATGCTATCTGAAAGAGGAACAAGGATGAACTGGATCAAGATTCACCTTTGTTATTCTTTAAAATATAGGAATAAGAAACCATAGATAGTTGTACTTCCAAGGCAACTTCAAATCCAGTCTTGATTCCCAATGTATATTCTGAAAATTAGTAATAATATGGTTTTTAAAAGAGATACTTCTTATGTTTACAGGAATAAGTGCAGTCTATCAAGACACAGTGAGGGCTGGATGCTCTCTAAGAGCTGGGGAGCTGAGGACGATAACTTGGCTGTCAGGGCAGGGTATGTTGTAGAGCTCATCCTACTACCCTGAGTACCAGAATCAGCCCAGCAGCTGTGAAAGAGGTTACTTTAGCCCTTAGTGGGGATTATTTGAGCTCTATGCTCCAATATATGAGTTTAAACCTCTTTTTTCCAGTAGAAATTCAAATGCAGAAGGCAAGAGTATTTTTTTAAACTAATGAGCATCTCTTTGTTATAAAGGCTTGAGGAATGCAGTAATTTGCCAAGAATGATCAGGTGCAAATCAGGGCCTGTCCCCCCAAGAAAGTGGCAGGACAATTAACCCAACTGAAGTGCATCTACACTAATGCACGCAGCATGGGGAATAAGCAGGACGAGCTGGAGGCCATCATGCAGCAGGGAAACTATGATGTGGTTGCCATCACGGAAACGTGGTGGGAAGACACACACAAGTGGAGTGCTGTAATTGATGGCTACCAGCTTTTCAGAAGAGATAGGCAAGGGAAGAGAGGTGGTGGGGTGGCCCTCTATGTTAGGGGCGGTTTTGAATGTCTAGAACTCAACAGTGTGAATGACAGTGTTGAGTGTGTATGGATAAAAATCAAGGGGAAGACCAACAAGGCAGATATCATGATGGGAGTTTGTTATAGACCCCCTAATCAGGATGTAGAAACCGATGAAGTATTCTATAAGCGGCTGGCAGAGGTCTCGCGATCATCTGCCCTTGTTCTTGTGGGGGATTTCAGCTTCCCGGATGTCCGCTGGGAATACTACACAGCAGAGAGGGAACAGTCCTGGAGGTTCCTGGAGTGTGTGGAAGACAACTTCCTAACACAGCTGGTGAAGACACCTACTAGGGGAAGTGCCCTACTGGACCTACTGTTTGTTAACAGAGAAGGTCTTGTGGGGGATGTAAAAGTTGGAGGTCGTCTTGGGCAGAGTGACCATGAAATGATATAGTTTTCAATTCTTGGTGAAGGGAGGCGGGGAGCCAGCAGAACTGCCACCTTGGATTTCCGAAGGGCAGACCTTAACCTGTTTAGGAGCATGGTTGAGAGTGTCCCTTGGGAGGCAGTTTTGAAGAGCAAAGGTGCCCAGGAAAGCTGGTCATATTTCAAGCAGGTGCTCTTAGAAGCACAGGAGAAGGCCATCCCCATGTCCCGAAAGATGAGCCGATGGGGAAGAAGGCCAGCCTGGCTAAATAGAGAGCTTTGGCTGGACCTCAGGAAAAAAAGGAAGGCTTACATTCTCTGGAAAAGGGGCTTAGCAACTTATGAGGATTATCAAGATATAACAAAGCTATGCAGGGGGAAGATTAGAAGGGCCAAAGCTCAATCAGAACTCAGCTTGGCCACTGCAGTTAAAGACAACAAGAAGAGATTTTTCCAGTATATCAACAGAAAAAGGAAGACTAGGGAAAATATAGGTCCACTGATGAATGAGACGGGTGCCCTAGTGGTGGAAGACACAGAGAAGGCAGAGTTACTGAATGCCTTCTTTTCTTCAGTCTTCACTGATAAAGCCGTCCCTCACGCATCCCATACCCTGGAGGCAAGGGGGAAGGTCTGGAGAGAGGAAGATTTTCCCTTAGTTGAGGAGGACCGGGTCAGAGACCACTTGGCCAAGCTGGACATTCATAAATCCATGGGCCCTGACGGGATGCACCCGCGAGTGCTGAGAGAGCTGGCAGATGTTATTGCTAGACCACTCTCCATTGTCTTTGCAAGGTCGTGGGGAACAGGAGAGGTGCCTGAGGACTGGAGGAAGGCTGACATCACTCCAATCTTCAAAAAAGGCAAGAAGGAGGACCCAGGGAACTACAGGCCGGTTAGTCTCACCTCTGTCCCTGGGAAGGTAATGGAGCGACTCATTCTGGATGTCGTCTCCAAACACATAGAGGAACAGGAAGTTATTGGAAGTGGTCAGCATGGATTTACCAAAGGCAAATCATGCCTGACCAATCTGATAGCTTTTTATGATGTTATAACGGGTTGGCTGGATGAGGGGAGAGCCGCAGATGTCATCTACCTTGACCTTAGCAAGGCTTTTGACACTGTCTCCCATAACATTCTCATTAGGAAGCTGAGGAAGTATGGGCTAGATGAGGTGACAGTGAGGTGGATCGAGAGCTGGCTGAGTGACAGAACTCAGAGGGTTGTGATCAGCGGCACAGAGTCCAGTTGGAGGCCTGTAACCAGTGGTGTCCCTCAGGGGTCAATACTTGGACCAATTTTGTTCAATATATTCATTAATGACCTAGATGAGGGGACAGAGTGTATCCTCAGCAAGTTTGCTGATGATACCAAGCTGGGAGGGGTGGCCGACACTCCAGAGGGCCATGCTGCCATCCAGCGTGACCTGGACAGGCTGGAGAGCTGGGCAGAGAAGAACCTAATGAGGTTCAACAAAAGCAAGTGTAAGGTCCTGCACCTGGGAAGGAAGAATGCCAAGCACCAGTATAGGTTAGGGGCGGACATGCTGGGAAGCAGCTCTGAGGAGAAGGACCTGGGGGTCCTAGTAGACAGCAAATTATCCATGAGCCAGCAGTGTGCCCTTGTCACCAAGAAGGCCAATGGCATCCTGGGCTGCATAGGGAAGACTGTGGCCAGTAGATTGAGGGAGGTCATCCTCCCCCTCTACTCTGCACTGGTGAGGCCACAACTGGAGTACTGTGTCCAGTTTTGGGCTCCCCAGTTCAAGAGGGACAGGGAACTACTGGAGCGAGTCCAGCGAAGGGCAACCAAGATGATTATGGGACTGGAGCACCTCCCTTATGAGGAAAGGCTGAAAGAGCTGGGACTCTTTAGCCTGGAGAAGAGAAGGTTGAGGGGGGACCTGATTAATGTTTACAAGTATCTAAAGGGTGGGTTTAAGGAGGACGGAGCCAGGCTCTTTTCAATGGTTCCCAGCGACAGGACAAGGGGCAATGGGCACAAGCTAGAACATAGGAAGTTCCGTTCAAATACACGGAAAAACTTCTTTACGGTGAGGGTGACAGAGCACTGGAACAGGCTGCCCAGAGAGGTTGTGGAGTCCCCTTCTCTGGAGATTTTCAAGACCCGCCTGGATGCAGCCCTGAGGGATGTGCTTTAGGCAATCCTGCTCTAGCAGGGGAGTTGGACTAGATGATCTCTAGAGGTCCCTTCCAACTCTGAAGATTCCATGATTC
Organism: Chroicocephalus ridibundus; assembly: GCF_963924245.1. NCBI lineage: Eukaryota > Metazoa > Chordata > Aves > Charadriiformes > Laridae > Chroicocephalus > Chroicocephalus ridibundus. The sequence continues at coordinate 28,711,480 of NC_086316.1, forward strand.
CGTGATTGTTAGGGAAGCTAGGGTGCCTGGATGTTTATTTTGTACCAAAGTTTCTTTCTCTGTAGCAGTTTCCACAATTCAAAGTTGAAAAAATTGTTCTTTGTGCCCTCACAGAACATATATAAAAACAATTTAGATGCCAGGATGTGAGAATATGCCTTGCTACTATGTGTAGAAACTGTGGGAATTGTTTTCTTTTTCCTTTTCCTTACCCTTTTCCTTGTCTTTCTCACTTTCCTTTACCTTTTCGTTTGTCTCTTCTTTTTCTTTTTCCTGTTTCCTTGTTGTCTTTTTCTTTTTTTTTTTTTTTAAGTGGTAATCATTAATGGTAATCATACCTCAGGGCTGTCCTCCTGCTCCTCAGTAGCATGGGAGTATAGGATGTCCAGCAGCTGGAGGATCTTCTCACTGTACTGAGCTACAGCGACGTCGATGAGCTGGCACAGAAACGTCACCATCTGGTTTTGCAGGGAGGGCTACATCTCCTGAACCAAGGCCTCCTTGTCCAGCCCAGACTTACTACAATGGTGGCCTCTGCCCCAGCCACCTCCTACCAGTGGGTCCCGTACAGCGCTCACAGCTCCTGGTTTAGCCAGGGCAGCGGGGGCTTGAGAACCTCTGAGCAGTCACAGAAAAGGCCCCCAAAGAACCTGGGCTGGAAGCCGGCCAACATGAGTCCTGGACACTGGCCCCACAGCCACCTCCTTGTCCCATCAGCTGGCAACCAATGGATCTGAGGGGTGTGGAATAATCACCTCCAAAATATTGCCCTCTGATGGTTGACAGCCTGCCTGCAGAGGGGACAGTCCAGTCTCCTCTTTGACCACCGCACAATGCATCCCAGATAGAACTGGTGGAGACAGGGGGTCATGCGAGTGGTGTCCTCTTGAGCATCACGGCAGATGGGGCAGCTCCACTGTCTCTTGGTGGCCATGTTTGCTTGGTGCAGCAGGCTGGGGAGGGCTGAGGACGAGGAGCTGATCCCCCTTGCTGGAGCTGCAGTGGTAGATGTCACACTCTGCAAAAGGGAGAGAAGCCAAAGTCATTTGCTGTCCCGCAGAGTCACCCTCTATTTTTTCACTCCATTTTAATTTCAAATTACCAGCTTGAGATGAAACATGAGGAGGGGGGAGAGTATAATTTTAAAAAGTGGAGTACACTTTAAAAAGTGTACTTATACATGGAGTATAAGTACAACATGGTGAGAGGTTGAGACGATCAGTCTTCTTGATTAGTCAGTGTATTCAAACACACAGACGACTTCTGTATTCAAACAGCTTGCAGATGACTGGAACAAACGGCAAAACACCAATAACCTAAATGTTTCAGGTAAACCACAGGCCTGCACCATTTTGTCTCCCCTCAAACAGTTATCTAAAACACTATTCAGCGAAGACTTCTTTTGAAAGGAGTGGAAAACCTGTCCTTCTCTTCTTTGGGAGCAACACTATCCATACTGTGATACTTGAGATTTCTGAAGAACCCTACAATATTTGTAAACAAAATTTCTACTAACAAGAACAATATTCTGCTGCCAGCAATTTGGATTTATTCTCATAATATACCTAAAAGAAAACTCCACACTTCTGCTTCTAATTAATCTCTTCAGCCACAGACCATTTGTGTAGTTTATGTGTACATGTGTATATGTGTAGTTTAATTCAGATCTTAGTACTTATGATTAACACCTCTAAAAAAGCCATTTGCTGTGATTTGGAATGCATTTCTTTTGGTAAGGCTTAAGCAAAACCTGAGCAATAAGTTTAAGTAAAAGACAAACAGGAAACTGCACCCCTGCCAGTACTATCAAGACAGAAGAACAGCTCACATCGTAGCATAGAATATTTGAATCTGAAAAAAGTTTCACTTCTGCACAACACTCTGTAGTGAGGATCTCAGTTAAAAGACTAGGTAATGTAACGGTTCACAAAACAGAAGACAGCACAACACTGAAGGACCTTTTCCAGCTAGGCTAAGTATTAAAATAGGTCTCAGAGGAGACAAGAATCGAAGCCCTTGTTGTTTTCTTCTGTGTATATAACTTCCGCAGAGTGTTGATGGAGAAAGGGAAATGCTGAGTCCCAAGACATCTGCAGACAAATTTTATAAGGATGACACATGGTGAACAAAATTTAATGTTAACATATGAACAGTAAACCACAGCAGGTTCAAAAAACCCTGTTTGTCCTTGAGGCCATCCTGGAGGGTGAGGAAATAACAGTGGACTTCTTGTTAGCAAATGAAACATACCTGTTCTGGCAGGAGTTGTCACTGCCTGTGGCAGGAGGGTTGGAACTAGAGGATCTTTAGGGTCCCTTCCAACCCAAACTGTTCTATGATTCTATGATTCTCTACACTATAAACCTGCCTAACCAAGTTGGTGTGAAGTGTTTAATAGCTCAGATGATGCCTGAAACACCAGCACAAATAGCTTCACTGCAGCAGTTGGTAATAAACAGAGCTCTCGCATGCTTGGAATATTTTGTTTAAGCCTACTCACGCAAGTCTAGATGGTATTTTCCCATCACTGATATTTAGCTTTATGTGCACATTTGAAAACTGGATAAAACCTCCCCATGCTATTTAGGAGTTGCTGGCTTTGTTGTTGTACTCAGAAGTGGTGGACTTCTGTGTATCACAGGAAACCAGTAGTCTATCATCATGCTTCTCCCTCCAAGTGCCAAGGCCCATGGAACCTTAGCATCTGGAGGATTTACTGTGCATCATGCATGTGTGGGTAATTTTGAGTCCAGCCTGGGATGAGCTCTTGGAAGCATATGGTGACAGCACTTGTGACAGAATTTTACTTAGAAATCAGAAATCAAAGTAAAAGTTGACTAGGGACCAACCTTAGTTCACACAGAATTGAACCTGAATTTTGTGTATAGCTGCTTTTTTTTTTTTTTTTAAATTTTTCCTTTGTGGTGAGCCCAGATTTAAAAAAAATAATAATTAAATAAAATAAAAACCCTGCCTCTCTGGGACATTTATTCTCAGAGTTAAATGCCTTTCTTATGCTTGAAAATGTTTTCCTACGCCAAGTCAGCCTACGTGGACTGGAAATAAAGACTTTTTTTGTGTTCACTGCAAATCTAATGGCAAAACAGCAAGTTTACTAAGTGAAATAACGTGTGATGGCAATACATGAAAGAGTACAACAAAACCCATGAAGTTCTGCCATTCAGAGAGAAAACAGAAAAAGCTACATGTTACATTTTCCATGTTGAGAAAGGTCAAATTCTAGATCGGCCACGAGCCAAGGATTACAATCAATTGAATTACTTATAGGAAACTAAGAGGAGGGGCCTTCGTGACCAGCAAATTTGAAAGAGTGTGATTGACCTGCTCTTCCCAGGTCAACCAGTGAAGTTTATTAAGGCTGTGGTGATTTAGGAAGCTTTCTGACACTATCTGCCGAAAAATTTTCAGGGCAGACATTTTGGTTCTTAACTTCTGACCCCGATGTGCCAGTTTATTCAAACTTCATGCTCAGGCAAAAAGAGAATAGGAGAATTCAGTTTTTGGAGTCTTTACTTTAAACAAATGCTCCAGACATGCCTGACACAAGTGGAAGAGCTGGACAGCGAGTCTACAACACAGTTTTTCGTGCAAGTTAGACTTTCATGTATTCTTTTAATTTTGTTCTTATACCAGGAATTTTAGACAAAACAAGATCAGCTTGAATCTTGAATAAAGTTATAATTCAACACATAGGTGTATCCTATCTGTTTTCTTACCCTTCTGGATATACAAAAAAGGCAGAATGTTAATTTCAGGCATGTTTTTGTAAATCTTGATAGTTTTCTCTTTATTTGGGCTTGCTCTGGATTCAAATGGGAAGGGGGAAAAAAAATTCCCTTCTGTAGTTCCCACGGTTTTCATGGAGCTACAGAATGAGATGTGTGTGATGGTTTCGTCTGGGATAGAGTTGTGTTTCTTAATAGCCAGAATGTGGCTATGGTTTGGATTTGTGATGAGAACAGTGTTGATATCACAGGGGTGTTTTAGTTACTGCTAAGCAGTGCGTAGACAGCATCAAGGCCTTTTCTGCTCCTCAGACCACCCCACCAGTGAGCAGGCTGGGAATGCACAGAAAGTTCAGAGGGGGCACGGCTGGGGCAGATGACTCCAACTGGCAAAAGGGATATTCCATACCGTAGGGCATCATGCTCAGCAATAAAAGGTGGAAGAAGAAGAAGGAAGGAAGGGGGTGACGTTCAGAGTTATGGTGTTTGTCTGCCCAAGTAACCATTATATGTGATGCAGCCCTGCTTTCCTGGGGATTGCTGAACACTTCCCTGCTGATGAGTAGTAGTAAATGAATTCCTCATTTTGCTTTCCTGGCATGTGCAGCTTTTGTTTTACCTATTAAACTGCCTTATCTTAACCCACAAGTTTTCTCACTTTTACCCTTCTGATTCTCTCCCCCAGCCCACTGTATCAGGGTGAGCAAGTGGCTGCATGGGGCTTAGCTGCCCACTGGGGTGAAACCACGACAACATGAGATTGTTAACCAGAAGAGTCAGACACAGATGTGTTTCTAGAAACGCACCAGGAATGGGAGCATATATTTTCATGTGGCTAATATGTCAAGAGCTGAAATAGCCAGAGGCAAACAGCCTGAACAAATGAGCAGTGACTCATGCATATTCAGTGACATTTGTTACAACGCGAACAGACTTCTTAGGAACCCTTATGGTAAAAATCATCCAGTTTAAAGAAAACGGGGGTGAAATTAACACCAGATATAACCCATTCCATTGACTAAAACCAGTCCTATAAAGATATGCTGCAGTGCTATAGCAGGGATCCCAAAACATGTACTTGCAAGAAAGATAAAATATGTCTCTTTGTCTTACTGCTCATGTCAACCCAGGAAACAAAGATAAATTCTAAAATCATAGCAGAAAAGGAATTTCTTATCACTTCTACTTCACTTGTAATTTTTCAGAGTCTCATAATATTTGTCAGTCATAGTATTAGGATGATATGATGATTGATCTGTTAAGATTCATAAATACTCAGATCTCAGGATGGAAAGCATCCTTACAGCATAATAATCCTGAAATCCAGCAAACTCACAGCCAGAGGCTGAAGGCTGAAAATTCAGGCTATGAGACAGGTTCTCTTTTTTTTCCTCCTACATTTTTTTTTTTCGCTCTCTACAGCATCCTGAGGAGGGGAGGGGAGGGGGAGGTGCTGATCTCTTCTCTGGACACATGGGAATGGTTCAAAGCTGCATCAGGAGAGGTTTAGACTGGATATTAGGAAACATTTCTTTAGTGAGAGGGTCGTCAAACACTGGAACAGGCTTCCTAGAGAGGTGGTCAATACCCCAAGCCTACCAATGCCTTAAAAAGAGGCATTATGCTGTGAATAATATGCTTTAACTTTTGATCAGTTCTGAAGTAGTCAATAGTTGGACTAGATGGTCGTTGTAGGTCCTTTCCAACTATTCTATTCTATTCTATTCTATTCTATTCTATTCTATTCTATTCTATTCTATTCTATTCTATTCTATTCTATTCTATTCTATTCTATTAATTCAGAACTATGAAAGTTCTCCTTTCTTCTTTTACAGCTACAATATTTGACATTACAACCCTTATTGTTTAAGGCCAAACAGTTCTGCATTTCTGCATTTTGTGGTTATTCGTTCATTCTTTACTCCATGCCTTTTATTCAATTATTAGAGGAACCTATGACAGGAAATTAGAGTAAATATAAATATTACAGAGTGAAGATATTCAGAATACTGTCATTTTTTCACTGTTTACAAATATAGTTTAAGTAACATAATTTAGTCCAGATGATTCAAATCCATTGCACAAAGCAGTGGGCAAATACTACAACACATAGGAGAAAAGCAAGTGAAATTGCCATATGAAAACATTCATATTGATGGGTCCACTTAGTTAATATTTCCACAGATCACGACTCAACCTATAGGTGCTAATGAGGCTACTGCATTCAACTGCAGACTTCAACATTTTATAAAAGAAACAGGATTTAAAATCTTTAAAATCCGCTCCTTATAGAAACACAGAACCCTTGAGATTGTAGCACAAGTTATGCCAGTTCAAACTCAGAAACAAAAATGCTGGAAGGACAAAGGAAGGACAACAGCTCTCATATGGTATGTGTTAATGATTACAAAACAGGTGACAGCATTCGTCGGAAGAAGCAGAAAAGCCTGCTTTTGCTTACGAAGAGCCGTGAAAGGCTCTGAGTTTTTATGGAATTGCTGTGTGTCAGTAGACAACTTTAAATTTGGTCAATTATGTTTTCAAGGGTCTTTTTAAAATAAAGATGTAGGTCAGATCTGCAATCATTCACTGAAAAATATAGACCATTTCAATGTTCTAATTTTAATAGAAGTTATAATCTAGTAAATATCTTCCTTCCCCCCCACTAAAACCCCTGCATACTAAAGTGTTTTTTCAAACAAACTTCACATTACTTTTTTATCAGGCAACATTTGAGCATTTGAGATACGAAAATTCCAGTGCTTGTAATGTTAAATTAATCTGTTTGCCTCACATAATACACTCCATTTTTTAGGTCTACCGGGTTCCCCTTCCCATATTTTGGTGACTGACCCCGAGAACATGTGGAAGCGATAACATGCTTAGTACGTGTCTGTGTTCCTCCTCTTGCTATACCTCTGCTGTGGCAGCTGTTTGCAGCTGAGAGGCCAAATAGCCTTCATTTTTGCCAGTGCTGAAGATGAAACGCATAGTACTGTTGCCCTCACTAACCTTTTGAATTAAAGATTTCTCATTGCAAGAAAACAGATTGAAAAGGAAAATAAAAATTGGTTCCATTCCAATTTCCCACCAAGATCCCCACAATATCAAATTTACTGGTTGCATTTCCCATCCTGCCACTTTTCCTGATATATTTAATCGTCGTTTATGGAGATCTTTTTTTCAGCAAGGGATGGGAGATTTTGCACCTGTCAACATTTATACAAAACAGCTGGGGCAGCAGGGCCTTGTGGCCTTTAAATGAAGTTGTTTATCTCCTGAACAAAAAAGGAACATAAGTATTCAAGTTTATGGATAAGACGAAAATCTAGGATTCTGTCTTGTGAAGGTAAAAACCAAGATGGTACGAGGAAGAAAGAAAAGATCAGGTGTGAAAAATTAATTATCACATTTATATGCCCCCAAGCATTCTTTCTCCTTCAGCCAAGAGGGAAAATATCTTGCTCTCTTTTGCACCTGAGGAAATGAACATACCTCACAGGAAGTCTTTCTTTCCAGCCTTAACTGAAAAGCAACAGCTGAATAAAACTATTCAGAAATAAGGCTGTTCCTAGCACCCTGTTCCAACTTTTCTAAAGCACTGCTTCTCTGCAGCAGTCTTCTCTAAAGGAAGAAGGAAAACATAAGCTATTTTTGAGTCCTTGCTGCTCACATGTGTTGAAAAGATGTTCACAGTTATTCACGGCCCTTGCTTCTTCATTTCCTCCCCTGGTGTGTTCAACAGCCCCTGTCTGATTTTAAAAAACACTTGAGGGAATTTTTCTTGTGTTAAGATAAAATGAGGATCTTTCCCATATTAAAAAGAAAACAACAAGAAAAACACCAAAAAAAAGCAACAAAACACCCCAAGAGAGACCAGAATGTCAGACAGTAAGAGTTAGAACATCACAAAAGATATGAATAATTAAAATTTGGCTACATTGACCTAAATTTCATTAATATTTCAAGCTTATGTTAAAAAAAAAAAAAGACTAAAAAAAGAGGAGAAAGAAAGAGAAAAAGAGAGAGAAGGCAGCAGAAAAGTAAAACGCTATGACGTGGTTTATGCCACTTCTCATGGAATTTTGTAAGCACGTGTGTGTGATGGTAACAAGAGCTGACCAACCAAGTTTATCAACACACGAAAAGATATCCATCAATGAATCTGGGGGGAAAACCCTCCTATGCAAATTTTTGCACACCTATAAAAATTTCACCATTAGATTATTTCTAATTAAAAAAAATAATATTAAGTTAAAGACAAACAGAAAGACAAACTAATCATGAAAACCAAACTAATAATGAATATATGAAAGGCCTCATCATTACAACTGATGCGTATAAAATAATGTGAGGTGCTGCTTTTAAAGTTTCAAGTCTTCCTCTGTATGTAGTATGCATTATCTTTCTGAGGTTAGCCAAGGAAGCTAATTTTGAAGTTTATCTACTACCTCATGATTTAAAAAGGCATTAAATTCTTCTCTTGAAGCATTTTGTTTAGTTGCTTTTTCTCTATCCACATTAATAATCCATAGTCTGTTATTCAAATGTGGATAGAGGGATATATCTACACTGTCTTTATGCATTACCCCAACCCTTCTCGGTTACATGTAAACACACTACTGCAGCCTCTAATTTTCCATGAAAGTATCCAGAAAAAAATAAAACCTAGGCTTCTTTGCATAGATGACTTTATAAATGCCCAATAAATGCCAAGCTACTAGCATGCTAAAATGAAACCTTTGCTCCATAAGCCAGCGCCATACAGTGACTGTTTCAGATCTGTACGCTTATCTTGGCACCAGACAGAGCAGAGGTGTTTATTATAATTGGCACAGGATACAATAGCATCAGAGTGTAAAAGCATCTCTGGTTGAAAAAAAGATATAATTGGCAGGGAAATTATCTTCTTTTCCTAGAAGAGTTCATTTCTTTTTAAAATAAGGCAATCTTAGATTTAAAATAAGGCAATCTTATGATTAACATAGTTATATACGTTCCTGAAGTCTTCCCTTCTGCTCTCTCTTTTCTTGTTTTCCTTACCGTTTCTCCCTCCTGGAGTGAAAAGAGCAGTAATGAGCTTCTCCCCAGAGATCCTCTACCTCACACTACCATAAAGGTTTAATGTATAATGGATGAGAAAACGCATGAGTTGCAGTGGGTTCAAAAGAGGATCCACAGAGGTTGAGCTCAGGATGCATTCTTCAACAATAATTAGAAAATCAAACATCATTTTACTGTTATTCTAGTCACTTCAACTGCTGTTTCATAACCCAGACTCAAACACTTCCAAGGAACTAAATATTTTTTATTTTTTAACCTTCACAGTGCAATTGCTGGCCAAGCACATTAATCCCTTGTTGTTAGCTAGACTATATGTGCGTATTCCTCACATGCGTCACAGTCACTTTACTTTCACATTCTAAGAATAGATCGTGTCATGTTATTCTTGTGACAAGAGTGCATCTATGCAGACTGTATACTGTAGCCCAAAGTAATCCTACAAGTTTTGAGACAATGGAAAATGAGAGGGTTCCATTTTTTATTAATATTTCATGTTTGTTTGACTATGTAGAATGTTGTCTGTGTAACAAAAGCCAGAATTTTCTCCGAGGAAATAACAGAAACTTTCATTCCGTTCTTCTTAACAGTTTCCCACGGCAAGAAAAGAACAGGAAGCTGAGACTGATAGTCTTCTCCAGAACCCCATGTTGTTGCTATCAAAAGACCTTCTCATAGAGGTCCTAACCCTTCCTGCATGGCATCACCTAACCCTGTGGAAATGGTAAGCGCTGGAGAAACTTCACTATAGTAGGTCTTACTGAAAGACCTTTCTAGCTGTAATCCTCACATAAAGCTCATGTTGGGATTTGTCTTTTCTTTGCAAATCAAGATAGGGGATTGTAGAGTGCCACATTCAGTAGCATCTAGGATAACTGCAAGGTCAATCCTTATGTACGCTGATATAGGGCATGGCATGTCACTACGTGGTAATCCCTTGCAATGCGGGAAGCCTTTGAAGCTGCTCAGAGTGAAATATTCATTGTGCTGTGGGAAAAAAACCACAACACAGACAGAAGGAAAAGATACAGTGTGACAGGATAGACCACAAGAAAGCAAGCAGCTCACAGAAATGACAAAATTTATGGTAACATTATGAAGAAAAATCTGATCTTATTGAAAAGACCTAAATTTTACCTAAGCCATGATTTTTCCTATTGTATGTAAAACAATGCTTCATAGTGCTATAACAAAGGAAGAGCAAGAGCCAAACCATTTAAATCTCATGGGAAGACCAGAAAACAATCCATTCCTATTGCCTTCTGGAACTGCTCAACTCTATCTTCAAAGCATCGAGGCTGCTCAGTGGACATCCACAGGTGGCCAGAGGTACCAGCTATAATGAACGGCGCATCTACTTTCTCTGCCTGTGAATCCCACTACAATATTAGTTTACAATGATGTTTTAAAGTTTATTATATCCTTGTACCATTATGCTAAGATCTTGGCTTATTTACACTGGCAGTATTAGCTGATGGGTGTGACTGAAAGATAGCAAACAAGGAGCAACTTCTTTTAAATAATGGCAAGAGCCATGCTATAACAGCCAACTCACTGATTCTCAGAAATTAAAACCTCAACCGAAGATTAACATTTCATTTCAGGATATGACTTGTATACAGAAGAATGATTTGTGCACAATCTTTCCTTCCCCTGAGCACTATTCCAGACAAAACTATTTAGAGCAGCTCTTTCAGGAACATCCCTTGGGACACCTTCAAAAGCTGGTAAAATGTAAATGTGGATCACTAGAAATGAGGGTATGGAAGAGGAAAATTCAGATGTAAGGGGAGCCCACACAGGTATATCAAGGAAGAAATACAAAAGGTTGTGGAGAAAGAATAGGTAGATGTAGACCATTTCTGTTGCAGAATAGACCTCCCCCCTTGCGGGGTGGGAGGGTCAGTTAAGAATTACTTGAACAGCCTGACTGATTCATAATTATATGAATTAGTGAACAGACTGTTTTTTCACAAACTTGTCACTGAACATAATTTCATTAGTTTCCTTCAAGTATATTTAGTAATCTACGAGCAAGGATTTTGCTTATGTACAGTCATGAATTTAGCCACTAATTTGCTGTGCAATTAATCATACGCTACTGTTTCTGTTTCCTGCCTGTGTGATTGGAGCTTTTCATGAACAGGATCATAGTCTGAACGATCCACTTTTTGGTTTCATGGAATCATAGAAAAACTCTGGTTCTGTGGAAGCCATCTAGAATGATGCCCCATGCATAGAGGCTTCAGTTTGACAGGTTTGCTTAGGGCTTCGTCCAGGTGAGTTCTGTTGTTTTCCACAACCTCTTCACATGCACAAGCATTCTCACAGGGAAGATTTTTACTGCATTTACTTGGAATTTCACTTGCTGCAACCTCTGAATGGTGCCTTTTGTCCTTTCACTGGGCAATTCTGAGAAAAATCGGGCTCCATCTCCCAATTAGAAAGCTGAAGACAGCAATTTTATTTTTAAAACTGCAGAAGAACAAAATGTAAAGATTAAAAAAAAAAATTACTGTTCCTCAAGTCCTGCAAAACTACTTATCTGAGGGTAATCCAGAGAAATTCTCCCTTCTGTTAATGATTGCCTCACAGGATACAGTCCGAAGCAGAGCCCCTTCCAGTTCTTTGTATTCTTGATACCACTCAGCATAAGCCAGCAACAGATTTCTCCACTGTGTTGAAGAAGCTCTGAAAGGTAAAAACTCCTACTGTGGATAGTATGCCTCACTGGACAGGAAATGGAAGAATCTTCTGCTCCAATATAGGAATGAGCAAAATGAGTCCCTTCTTCATTGGGAGAGAAAAAGCTAAAGGAACACAGGTGCAAAGCTGTGGGAAAGACGAAAAGTTTGTACTCGTATTTGAGCAGAGACAAGAAAAGTTCCTACAGGCAGGGAAAAAATGACCTTGATAAAGAGAAGTTAGCTCTGTCCAGAGAAGCGCTGTACTTGCTGTTTGCAAATAATATAAAGGTTAAAAGGAAATGTGGACGTTGGCAAGCTGAGGGGAAAGAAAGAAAGACTAACAGACTCTCCATTGCTAATACCTGTGGTTTTAAAATCAAAGTGTTAAGTTGCATGGTATGTGGCTTCTCTGCTTTTCAGAAATCTATCAATCACTGGATACTTGCAATTACATATGATTTTTTTATTTAAATTTAAAAAAAAAATCTCTCCCACACAGTTTTGGAGAAGTTTGAAAACATGCATGTCACAGAGTCAGAAGTAGGCTAAAGAAACTGTAAGGTTTTGGTTTGCTTTTTAACATCTCAGCATCTTTAAATAAAATTCTTCTATTTTAGCTGCTTAAGCCTGACAATACAACAGAACAGATAAGGAATACTAATCTTTCAGGTACATGGGGACGAAATAATGAGCTGGGAGAAGTACACAGATTCTTCCTAGAGAACAAAAAGGGTGGGACAAGGACGGGGTAGGCTTCTCCTCGGCAGGATAAAGAGCAGCCATAGAAAGTCCATGTGGGAAGAAGAGTGATTCCAAACCACAAGCAGTTCCAAACCACCTGGCCAAAGAGAGGTGTTGTTACGTTGTGGTAGTCTAGATGTGAGGGAGGCAAGGTTTGTACAGAGCGGCAACAGCTATTACTAGCCCAAATGACAGGGCTGAAAAGAGTCAAACCCTTCCACAGAAGAAATGGGGTGTCTGAAGGTGTAAAGTCACCAAGAAAGAAAAAAAGCAGAAACTCTACTAGTTCCTCAGAGGTGTGAGTACAGATGGAAGAAAAGAGAAGACAGGGAAAGATGAAGGTTAAAGTAGGTAAGAAGGATTTGTTGTTTGAAATCATACTAATAATGTGGGAAAAGGCAAACTAAAACATTGATTTGTTTCCCAAAGCCGCAGACTGTTGCGTTTTACCTTATACCCCTGAGCCAGTGTCTGAGCAAGTTTAAAAGTATGCAAGGCTTCCAAGAGATATGCTTCGCTGACAGTGAAACTCCATCCCGAAGCAATTTCATTCACTTCTCGCTTTTGGAAAAGAGCCACCAGTGTGCTCACAACCGTACTCCCCTTGTTTGCAAATTCCACAGCAACAGATGCTTCTCCAGATTACCCGGCAAAGCTGCTGAAATGCAGGCTGGATATCTGAAACATGAAACAGCAGCTAGCAGGTTGGAAAATCTAAAGAAGGTTCCAACTCTTTGGTGCTGAAAAGGCTTTCGTCTCTCTGTTACTGTCTTGAATCAAGCTCTTTTCACCCTCAGGTATTTTGACCTGTTTTGTAATTTATCTCTAACTTAATGATGAATCAGATTAATCTCTCTTGTTGGAACATCTCCAGGTTACAGAGAGTATAAAATTCAGCTCTGGATATGGATTTTGTGGGTGAGGAGTCTGTCTTCTCCTTAGTTTAACAGAAAGTGGCTCAGGTTCTGATTTTTCCTTCTAGTTGGTCACAATTTGCCAGGGCAGGAAGGGAAGAGAGGAGGAGGAAGGCAGTTTGATGACTAGTGTAAGGCCCATGCCCGCATCCTGTAGGGCTCCCTTTGCACAGCTCCCTGCTCAGATCCGCAGATACAGGTGTAGCAATACAGCCATCTGCGTACAGATAGGAGAAACCTATGCCATAATACAATGTATTTTCAATCTGTTTTTTTTCACAGATAATCCAGAATCACCAGTGATACCATTAGCACAGATGACAAAATGTGACGGTATAAACAGCTCCAGTATCTTCAGTACAAACAATTAAGGAAAAATGACAAAACTACATGTCCACAGAGAATTATAATAAATCCTTAAATAAGCAGTCTTTCTGAGTGGGAGAGGTGTTCATTAGAGAGAGATATTTCCATGGCAGGCTTCCAAAAATGACTGTGTGGAATGACAGAGTGGCTTACCAACAAGAAAAAGCACTTTAGCAATGCTGCTATTTTATCAAAGATCTATCAGGTTATGGTTGTTTGTTTCAGTAGATAGGACTCTGCAATGGTACCAGCAGGGCCCAACATCTTTCGAGGGAGCTGTAGAAATAAGTTGGAGTGAATTAAATCCCAGCTCAATTACATCAAAGCGTACAAGGAAGTTTACTGGGCTGGAGTGTTCATCTAGGAAGTTCGTTGAGGAAATCACACCAGACACAGGAATGGGAACTAGGCTAAATAATTACTGATTAAAACATTCAAAATGAAAAATTACCTCAAGATCTGAATTAAGCATACCTGGAAGATATGTTTAACTATGCCTTGTTTAACAAAAGCATCTACCTTAACTTCTGGAAAAAGGCATAAGCCAAATCATCCAAACACTTACAAACTAAATAAACTCACTCACATGAGCAACCTGTCAGATTATTTGGTCATAAAGCTGGTTTCCTTATCAACTGGCCTATTTTGAAATCCACTCTTTGCAGGCTTCTATATAAGAACGCAGTCTCCCACTCTCTCTTTGTATACATATGCTAGTATTTACCAAGGACATAAATTTCTTTTGGGTTTTTTTTGTGCCCCGCCCTCCCCCCCACCCCCAATATAACTAATGGACTGTAATTCAACCTTTTTTTTTTTTTTTCATTAGTAAAAGGATTGTCACTTGGAGTTGTGTGTTACTGTGGCACCTGTTTACTATATCGATACAGTAATAGTAAAGGTTCACAAAAATTGCATTCTGAGATTTAAATGTTGTAACACTCATGTTGAGACTAAGAGTGTACAAAATCTACTTCAGTGTACAAAAAAAACCATTAAAACATGGATGGGAGCAATCTTAGAACATTATCATGGCTGTGTTTCTTTCTTATATTGGAATACATGTCCTCTTTCCATATTGAGCAGTTAAGAAATAAAACCTGGACCAATAAAAGAAGAATAAATCTGCCATGAAGATCTCCCTACATGCCCCACTACCACCCAAAAAATTGAAATATCTTTCCCTCCCTTGCAGTTATTGAAACGGTTGTTGGTGTTTTCTTATGATATAGAAAAAGAAAGGACTTAACCAAAAGAAAACACAGGAAGACAGACTGTCAGATAATGTTGTGGCTAGTCCAGAGAAAGGCTGAGCCCCCCATACCTTATTCTCTAACAAATTCCGGGCAACACGTAAGCAGCTTCTCCCCTGGCATCTGTGACCCCCTTTGACATAGTATGTTCATGTCACCACACTGTAGCATTTGGCCTGCTACTAAACAAGTTTAGCTCAGATAAAACAAATGAGCGAAGAAATTGCTTTGTCTGTAATTCATTTATCTTTTGAACAAAGGGAGGCTAATAGAACTGCAACTGAAGGCAACATTACCTTAATAAAATATTACTTGATTAATGAGTTCCAATTCTTGCAATTATGGTAATAGGTGCTTGCATACACTTGCAAAGACAGTGTAGGTAACTGTTGTGCAAGCTTTCTCACAGAATCCTGTCACTTTTTTCCTACCCTAAAGCAATTCCTCAGTACTTAACCACAGTATTTCTTAAGCCATGACAGTCGTAGCAACATATCAGATGGTTTGCAATGAGCATAGACAGAAACTAGACTACGGCTCATTGTTTAAGAGACAAAATCACCCTCATCATTACCCTTACACGTATTTTCTCTGCAAATGGCATATTCTTCTGTTTGTGCATATTGAATTCTGTGGCCCATATTTGCAGATAATATAATCTGTGTCTGCAACCAAAATGAACACAACCAATCTTATATGCTAAGTCTATAAGCAGACCCTAACCTGGTTAGCACTTCAATGAGAAACTCATTAGGAATCTGAGATGCTATGGAAGTGGAAATACTTCATTAAGCCTGTTATTACTAATGAACTGAGAGGAAGTAAAAAAGGACAAACCTTTTCGATGTGTTGCTGATTTGGTATCAATAACACATAGGCATGTTCTCTTCTGTAAGAACATCAAGAGCTACGTGAACTGCATAATCCCTCGTTGTTTTGGGGTCCAAATTGCCTAGTAGGCAATCACAGATATTTTGGCCAAAGCACCTATGTTAAATCACAACCACAGGGTCACTGCTTTCCACTCTGAATAGTGCAGCACTCAAACTCCTTCTACCATTTTTTCAGGTTTTCCAGTTTCACCATTAGCTTTTATCCCAGTTTCCTCTTAAAAAGATCACCAAAGCCTCATTTAAGTGTTTAACAAGTGAATTATGAGATTCTACTTCTTCTTTCCATCTGGATTGCATCAGTAGGGCCAGGTGTTTGTAGGATCTAAAACTTTTTCCTTTTTTTTAAAATTAGGGGCCTGTTTTTTTTCAGTGGGTGTTAGAAGTGAGTTTGCTTTGATAATCTCATCATGCTCTCTTTTCTCTTCTTTGCTATGCAAGTGATTTCAAAAATCTGGTGGAATCTTTTGTGGAATTTTTCTCTGCTGGATAGATTCACTTACAGGTCAGACCTAAAAGGAGCTATTCTTTCTGGTCCTTTTAATGAAGTACTTAAAAGCACTTGGTAAATTAAGCAATGACTCCCAGCACGTTTGGCTTAGCTCAACTTAAGGACAGAATGAAATCTATTTCACAAGTGAGTTTTAGTAATTTGTCCCAAATATTTCTATTTAAACTGCCCTTGAACAAAATGGCTGCAACTGATGATTTAAATGTTTTTGTAACTCTATTTCTATCACAAGAGATATTCTAAAATAATACTTATCATTGTATCTTGTTGTTTCGGTTTTGTTTTGTTGCATGTAAGAAAAAGAATATTACCCTTCTTTGAGACCTGATTCTAGGCATACAATAAGGGATGTTGAATAACATACCACGAGGAACTTTACTGTTACAATTCTAAGACACATCTTGAGAAGTAATTGTATGTATTTTTACATTGACAAGTCAATGCAGTGCAAGCACGCTTTTAACACCAAACTTAGAAATACACAGGAGCCCAATATATACTGTGGGTTGGTGTAAATAGGAGCAATTTTTAATGTGTTGGTGGAAGGGGAAAAAGAAGACAGCAAAATATTACTAGCAGAATCAGATGTGCTGAAAAAGGCATGACATAACACTGATGTAGTTCTTTACATTTTCTATGCTGGTACACTAAAAGATCACCTAGGAAGAATCACATTATGGTTCCATTTTTCAGAACAAGCATCTTTAAACCTCATGCAACATGGTGCCAAAATACTCCCATAATACTACATGTTTGATATTTCCTACTTTATGTGTGTAAGATGTTCGATGTTGAGTAGTCTTATCATGACAAAAAATGTCTGAAGGATCAGTTCTGGATCAGACATTGGTATAACTAATAAGCAAAGTGGGTTTGTATAAGAAAGTAGGACTATATCGATAGCAACAGAGTTTTTATGTTAATAACAAGGTACAATTATATTGATAGGAATTTTAGGAATTTATATTTGATTATGAACCATTAAGTGGGAATTTTATATTGACAGGAAAGTAGGATTATATATTTATAGTAACAGTTGCTAACTAAAGTAGCTACATTAATAATATTTCTGGACTATACAATACATGATAACCTTTGTGCATCCAAATGCAAGCAATTCACAATATTGCTCAAGATATAAACTTATACTTTGTTCTGTTCTGAGTGGCTGTTTACATCGTTGGTGATTTTACATTATATTTATGAAACAATTACATAATGAGATACAAATCAAAGCCTCTGCAAGTTGTTAATTCTCAGGCAAAAATTATACGCTTCTCAGCTATAACTGCTCAATAGTGAAGAGTGTGAGAACAGACTGAGACCTGATGTGTTACAGCTAAACACAGGGATTCATTTCCAGTGAGGAAAAAAGAATAAAAGGAAACATAGTTGGCAGCTGGGAATGGCAACCATCAGCAGTATTTTCTGTTTTACATACAGCTTCGGTGTTGTTTCATCTTCTAGAGAAGTAACACTGTGATTTCAATAGCCAGAATCACACTGGTCTGGTGTGTACGGCGATCCCAATTCCTCTTCTTCCTTTTCTATGTCTACCTCCTCTTCCATTTGCTCAAAGAACCACTTACAGCTTAGACAAGTTCACCCCGCCTTGGACCAATTATCAGAGGCTCTTCCTCATCTAGAACCAACAGAACAAAGCTGGCCTCTAACTAAGAAATTAGTATAGGGAATAATAGCAACAAAGGATAAAAACAAAATTAGAAATAACTGTAGGCAAAATATAGGGTTTTGAAGAAGTGTATGGAGAGTAATTAAAAGGTAACAGGCTGGGGAAAGGATTTAAAATAGAAGTAGAGTATGTGTGAAACTAAAAATTGCTGCAATAAAAATATGTCCCTTTGATTTAGGCGGAACTGTTTATAGCAGATCTCAGAGTCAGTCAAGTGCCCTGAGGAAGGGGTTAATAAAAGAGATTGTTTGTCTTTATTTCCAGACTTTTCCTGCAGGAAAGTCCTGGATTCAGAGGGCGGGGAAAAACAATGTTCAATCTAGATCTTACTTAGATGAATACAAGAATCACTGCCACTAGGTCCTCATTTAATCAGACACATTGATGAATGACAGACAGCAGTAATTTTTATTTTCTCGCTTAAAAAGAAGAACAATAGTTCTATGATTTGTTTTAATAGTATTGTGTCTTTCCCCCAAATACTTTATCAGCTAAGGATCCCATCTTGCAGATATACTTTCAGCACTTGAGTAGTTTCCTCTCTTGACTGCTTCTGAGGGAGATGATAAAATTTGAAAAACAATTCTGGCCAGCTCAAGGTCCTGCCAAAGACGATGGCGCAGTTCTCGGTAACCTGGAGCATGAACAAGAGTTGCTTAGGTCTGCCCACAAAATACAACATTCCTAGGCTAATGTTTCCTGCATCTCATGATGCATCCTTACTGAGGCATTAATATACAATAAGCTATTGTGGAAGACAGCTGTACATCAACTACTGTGTGCTGCCTTATAGGCATGCTCCTCATGCACATTAAGTGGATAAAAAGGTATTCCTAGTTCAGATTGCAAGTGCAAAATTGGATTGAGCTGTACTGTTTGCAGAGAGCAGATGCCATGGTGGATGAGCTAACAAAGTGTCATTCACAACACTCCATACAGTCTAAAGCCTGGCAATCTCTCCTCAGATTAAGCAAACATAAAAAATTCGGATAGTGCAGAGCTCTACCCAAGAGTTCTCCTGGGGTCAAAAAGGAAGGATTCCTCAGTCATCCCTTTAACACAGCTGACTGGTTGCTCTGTGCTGCTTTAGTATCATAAAACCACTTGAGGTAGTGTCTATAATCAAGCCTTTTGAGATACTTGAGCCTAGATGCATAGAGGATCTGTGCAACCACCAGGAACGCTGCCAAGAGGGAACCTACAGCAGCATCAGACATACGTAGCCTCCAGCTCTCTCAGGCTGCTGCATCCATATACACCTACACTTAAAAGCAGCATAGGCTGGGAAGAGAGTTGCGCTGCGTTTCACCAGCAGACTTCACTGGCAGTCTTAAGGCTTTCCAATGCCTTCAGGTAAGATTATATTAACTCCTTACTCAAGTGTAAATTATTCCGCAGTTCAAGGAATCATATTGGTGTAGGGAGATCTGTTTATAGCTACCCACACGACTGTGTGGGAACCAAACCCCTTGACTATCTTTATCGTAGTTACACCTATTTCCAAATCAAATCATCCTTGATGAACAACTTTTTTCTATGCTACCTAAAACATGCCTTTCCTCACAACTGAGCTTCATACCCACAGGTGACATATAGGTATGACTACAATATTGCCCGTAATGAACCACAAAGAGCTGCATTAATGTTAAATTAAAATAAACTTGAAAACATAAAGAGACAGAGAATTAATATCCAGGTATTTTTTTTGCCATACTGGCAGAGAACTAGAAACATTTTATTTCACATAAAAGAGGGCAAAACTGTGTCTTTGGGCTCCTTCTGAAGCTGTTGTACAAATAAAGAACTGTCTGTTTAACTAATATTAATTGCTAGGCACCTCAAAACATTTCCAGATAAAATTTTATAGGCTTCTGTATTTCCAGACAGTATGACACACTTTATTAACTATCCAGTCAGGGCAGGCATAATGCAAGAACAAGATCAAAATCTTCCTCTGTATATTTTAATTAGCAATCAAAACATACACACCAAATTCAAAATTCATATATTCCTTTTTTATCTTCCTTGAGACCAGCCAGAGCAGTGCATTATTCAAGCAGTGACTAATTCATGCATCACATAACGGCTTTGCCTTCCAATCAGTATCCAGCTGTGGTGGGCAGTAATAGCTACAGAAAAAGAAAAATATTTTCAAAATTTATTCTAATGGATGAGGTGGGAAATAGTTTCTCAGTAAGGGTTCCTGAATTGAGGAAAGAATAGGTTACTCTGAACCCATTATGTTGTTTCTTGTATTGCACTGTTGTGCAGAGAACTCTGTGATAATGAACACCCACAGCTTCAGAATTTTCTCTTGCATTACCACATGAACCACAAAATCAAATCCACCTGCTCAATTCATTCTTCAAATGGGAGTCTGCGTCGAAGTTATTTTAAACACGATTCACTTTAATTACAAAGCATAGTGGCATCCAAGTCTTTGAAATTGAGATATATACTATAGTATTAAATAACAGCAGTACCGAAGATAAAAGAAAAACTTCTGTGAGATTTCTGTTTCTGATATATACCTGGCATGTATTGTTTGACTTCTCTGCTATGTAGAAAATTTTCTGAACCTATTGTTATAAAATTCTTACTTGGAGAAAACAAGACTTTATCACAGGAAGATAAAAGCTAGAAAAGGTGCTGTTGGATAATTTCAGTAGTTTTTTTGTTTGCATAAACAAAAAACAGGATGGAGTTTTTGAAAACAGACTACTAGCAACAGTTTTATTTTTAACACATAATGGGTTAACTTTCCACACTCCCAAATGACTCTCTAGTTTACAGTGTGATGTTATAATCTACTCCATGTGAAGGAATTTATTGTTACACCCGAGCATGACAGGGAGCTGGAAATACATATGTGCTGATGCACCATACATCACCATCTTCTGCACTTCTTCACTGCTTTGGGGAGGAAATAAATGCTTACGCTCCCTTGAAGAGTTATGCTACCTCTCACATTGCGAGGAAGAATTCTGCTCTCTTCTACTCACTTATGTGTCCCTTCAATAAAAGCAGAGGCTCTAGATCATCTTCTGCCCCTTCCCATGGTAACTAGTCGCAATTCCAGTCCTATTGTAGTAAATGCTAAGAAGTCAGTTAAGCCTCATTTAACACACAAAGCTGGTGTTGAAGCTTTTAGAGGACTTATAAATGAATGGAAACAAGAAGGCTACAAGAAGTTACATAAAGAAAACAAAGAAAACTGAGTTCTGATAATACCAAAAGAGGCAATACGCAAAGTGGGAGACACATTTTTTTGAAATACAAGATATTGGAGCAGTAATAATTTTTTTATTTACTCATGAAGGCAAGACAAATTATCCCTTCTTCAGTACACAATATTGCTGAACAAGTCCTAAAGGCAGCTTTACAATTCTTAATGAGGCATACAGATTAGGAGAGAGTCAAAAATATCAATAATGGTATCTTGTGGGACTGACAGGATTTACTTTAATGAAGCATTGAAAACTAGATGCCGATGGGATAGCTGGCTACTGAAAGTCATGGTAGAGTGTATTTTAAGCCTATAATTGAAAGCACTTAGAGGAGTGAAAAGATTTGGCTAGAACATGAAAGTTAACAGATATACCATGAAGAGGATGACAATGAGCAAACAGAAAAAAGTTGAGACAAAAAATCACAAACCCATTCTTAATAGGTTTTCTGTTTGACTCTTAAATAGGGGGAAGTGGCAGAAGCTGCATTACTTAAATCACTGTAATAAAGCACTCAGACTATAATATGGGGGCTCGCAATTAAAGAAAGAGGGTGCAGGAACACAATTTTTTATCAGTAGCAACTTCCAGGCTCCTTACCTTAAAAGCAGTCATTGAAAAATATGCCTTTTTGAAAGATTTGAAAAATTTAATAGGAAAGAGGTAGAAGAGAATTCTATATGGCGGTGAAAGTCTTATCACTTTTAGGAAAAAAATTAAGTGCTTGTAAGATTAAGAGGAAAAAATCTTTACAACTTTGCTGATTTTTCTTTTTGCCTCCAGGAGCATCTCAGTTTAAATGAGAGATTGAGAAATGGCAAATGGGTCTGAAGGCCTGACGCATCCAAAATAGTTCTACTAATATGGAGAGAGGAATAAAGTTGGAATCACATGACCTTTAATCCCTTCAGAACTCTCTTCTTTCACTTCTCACCAGTTTAATAGTTAAATCTTTATAGTTATAGTTAAATCCACCGCCCACTTAATGTCTGTGTCGTGAAGATTTTAAACTTCTAGTGTTATGTTAGCTGTTATTTTGTCTTCAATCAGGAACTACATAAATATAGACAAAGTTATGTTAATTGACCTAAAAGGAGGTTCTTCCCCCAAAATGTGTATGTTCTTTCTTGTATGTTTGTGAAGTGCCGGTACCATGCCTGGAACTACTCAGTACTGCTAGAACTGGTATAATGGAAGAAAAATGTAAAATACTGATGTGAATTGTTTCTTTCCAAATGAGGTGACACAAACTCTTACCCATCACAAATCACTAAGGTCCCACGGAAGGAAATATTGCATTATCAGCTATGCAATTAATATCAGTATATGGGGTTTTTAAACAAAATTTACAAGTAGCTCTGTGTTTCTTACAGCTAGTATCCCAGATAAGCCTACCTATCTGTAGGTAGTTTATAATAGGGTGGTTTTTCCTGTTCACACATTTTTGTACTTTATAAATTTAATCCTAAATTTAAATACAAACTGCATTGCATTTTTTTTCTTCCAATATCTTACACCTGGCTCACATTTGTTGTGATGTTTGTTTATACAAAAGTTAACTCTGGGATTCATACCAGGTGATCTGGTTTAATGTCTATTATAAACGGAGCAATGCTTATGCTAGCAAGGAGACCACAGAGGTGAAAGAAAGCACTGAAGGAAGAAATAGTATGTTGGTCCAGTGGTGTTAAATATGTGGAGATGACAGAATTTCTCACGGGAGTTTTTGCTGTCTCATCTTCTTCTCCCCATTTTTTCACCCCCTCTTTTTCTTTCCTGATCTAATAAAGAACAGAAATGCAGATGTTGCTCATGTTTTATTTTTAGTCTCAGAATGTTTTGGGTTGGATATTTCTTAAAAAAGGGATGGAAGAGTGGATTATATGAAGAGCTCTTAATACAACTGTACAGGAGACTTTGCAGGCACATTTAACTGTACAGCTCTAAAATTTACTATGTATTTGTTAAAAACATCATGAATCCATGTGATGTGTGGGTGGTCTTCAGCTGGTCACTAGGAGCAAATACTTTTCTTTTTCAACCATCAAAGAGTTCTCTGCGTAGTACTATTGGGAAGAAACCTCTATGACCTTGCTTTCAAACAGTGAACAGTCTTTATAGAGCAGATTGAGAGTGAGTGAAGGCATACGTAAATAAATGCTTCACCAGGAGGAAAATTTGTAAATGAAATTAAGATAAATTAACCCAAACAGCAAAAAAACCTGAGTGAGCTCAGGGGGTTAACAGCATCATACTTCCTAGGTAAAGCCTACAGAACACTCCTAATTAAATCTATACATCTGTAATATGAGCATGTGCGTGTGGCATATATTGCTTTTTTAAAATTACAAAGATTAATCATTGACCTGACAATGCACAGGAGTAGGCTCAATTTCCAACAGTCTGAACTCAGCTCAGTACCTCAAAACACTTGGCAGGCTTCTCTGTTTTGTTTGTCAGCAGCTGGCCAAACACAGAAATGAACTTCACTGGTCCCAAACCCCTTCAGCACTAAAAATACTAAAGAAACAACAAATAAAGAGCATTATACAATAGCTGCCCCCACTGCACGCACACAACACACTCAGGACCTGCAGTGGAACTCTTATATTCCACTCGGAAATGTTCTCTGAGACATGCTGAGTTGCTCTCTAGCCAGCCCAATTAAATCAGTTCTTGAACTGGTCCCAGCTTGAAATCGTGCTTACTTCTCTGCCACACTTCCCTGCTCCTCTTGCCTAATGGCAAAGATGATGCATTTTGCTCTCCTTTCACATTTCCCATGTCTTTGAGATACACTGGCAGATTGCGCTGCTTAAATTTTGTGTCTCTTAATGTATGCAAATCTGAATGTTTTAGCCTACAGCCTATCTTCCAGGTATTTGGAAAAGGCTTAGACTTTTCTCATTTAAGAAAGCAGTGACGTAACTGAGCAGTCATATCAGTTTAACTATTATGGGTCATGTTTAAGTTCCATTTCATGATTCTTTGGTCCTCAAAAAACATCCAGAGAAAAACTTCTGCCATGAAAGGGCAAAACTACTATGGCATTAGAGTCAGGTTGTAATGGTGGCCCCATCTTGTAAATGTTTTACCCATCTGGACGTGGTATCTCCATGCATACTGCACACACCTCTGTGGTAATCTCCTATAATCCATGAAGCAGTAGAGCGTGGAGATGTCAAGGATGTGATCAGTTGGTTCCCATACAATGAAGACCCATATGACTTCAATCCAGCATTGAAAGGATACTGCAGCCCAGGCCAGCTGTATTCCCTACATACAGCAGCTCTCAATATCCTAATCTACTTTCACTTGGACTTCCAAGGGTTTGGGATCCCATCCTGAAGAACTCCCTCACCAAAGTCCCTTAGCTTCCTAACAGACTCAACAGACATTTTCATTGCAAAAAATAACAGAGAATCAGTAGTAGAGATCACAGATCAACACAACTACAGCTTGAACCCTTTCAACAGTATTCTAATTGTAGAGGTGAGGAGGCCTGAAAACACAACGCAGCTGATCTCTGAGTTTTTTAACGTGACAGACTTCATATCCAGACAAGTTTGCAAAAGTAACCGTTGTCATTTGTGTACAGGACTTAGACAACATCAAGCTGTCTTGTGCTATCAGTCTCCCTTCCTTTTCCCACATTCAATGGTGAATATTTCAGAGATGCCTATGACAAAACATATCTACCACATACTAGTTTGGGGAGTTGGTGGAATATCCTGCATCCTTTCTTACTCCTGTTTCTTATAGAAATACTGTTTGTATCCCTTTCCAAACCCTTTCTAAAATTTGCTGCATCTTTTGACCAGCTGTTGTGAGAGATGTACAAGGGATGTTTCCTTTTCTAAAGAACAAAACCAATAGGGTAGCACAAGCAACAGTTGGATACTGACATTTCTTTTATTCCCACCCCTGTCTAACTAACTGCTCCTGTTCGTCAGGTTCATTTATTAGGCCCCCATGCACGGTCACCAGCAGCAGCAAACAGGCATGTTTGTTCTCAGAATAACAGTCACCACATTCCCCCTTGGAAGAAGTTCTTCCTTTTCTGGCTAAACCCGGGCTCCACTGCATCAGATGCTGAACAACCTCCGCTACCTTTTAATGTCCAAGGACGTTTTCAGAACCTTAACATTCAAAGGGCCTCATCCTTCTCCTCGAGACAGGTTCTGTTTCTTAAAGGTCTGTAAAAATACATGTTCAGTCATTTTTACTCCTTTTTGCACAAAACCTCGAGTCACTGGTAGTGTAGCACCCGAAAGAACTACAAGCCAGGCATAAAGTTTACTGGCTCCTTTGATACCAACCACAACACTGTGTTGTTAAAAACATTTCTATTCCCCCTGTAAAAATGAGCTTCAGGCTTTATAATCATAATTCCCAGTAATGCAAGAGAACATAAAGCCCCGTTCTTCTGTGAAGAGTTTTTTTAAGTTTTCTTTGCTCTCTCTCCATTCCTAGACTGACAAGCCTGGTGCAACTATACAGCAGCTGTTCTGCAGGCAGGGTAGAAGGCACAGTTAGCTTTGTAAGTCAAAGTTTAGCATATCAGACAAGGTGTTTGTGTTTGTAAAATCCCTCCAAAGGCAATGTTAGTCTAAACCTTATTTGTTTGGCTATTAGGTTCTGTGGCAAAGTAATTTACAATGTGTTTCTGGTTTATTTTGATGGAAATGGCTGCCACCTCCCCAGAACACTCCTGTTCAGTAAGAAGTAACTTCAGTGAAGTGGCTTTGTAATATAGCTGTATCTGAGAAGTTTCCTTTATAACTTAACAGTCTTTTTACATATATATCGGTGCAGATAATTTGAAGGAAATACATTTTCAGATATGGGAGAAATGCATTTTTTTTCAGTTTTAATTCATTAGTTTTTACTGAATATGTAGTTCAAAATGCTGTTAACTGTTTCCACAGCAGATTAATATTTTAACTTCAGCAGCCATTAACTCTAGTACTACAGCTCTGAAGACAAGCACATGTGAGCACCACTGATAGTCTTTGCACTTATTTAATACTAGCAAAAATATACCAGTTTATAAGAGTAAATCACACATCTCTTACACAAGGTGTTTCAGTATTTTCTTTGTTCAAAAGGCAAGAAATAAGTACCAAGTGAAACAACTAATGGAATTTCTTCTAACAGAGATGTATATTGCCAATAGACTATAGATTACATTTCAGTATAAATATATACATAACACAATATTCCATGGCTTCTATATCTGACTTACTTTTTTAAATTTCTGAGATTTTACATATCCAAACTTCTAGCCTTGCACAGGAAGTGGCATTTGTGAGACAAAACAACAGAAATCTTGTACTGCTCAGTATACTTCGGTGTGATACATGTGAGCGTATCCTCTGCATAGGGTATGCTCTGCAACAGAGTTTCTGGCTACTTGGTCCCTTCATTTAATTTATGAGTGCTGACAAGGGAAAGTGGCCAAATGAACAGTATTCCTTAACTATTTCTGTATTCTATAACTGTCTTTCCAAAAAGATTTTCCGCTTTCCTTGGGACATGCTTGAGGCTATTTTAATCTCTGCAGGAAGCTCAAGTGGATTTAGCTATACTCAAAATTTTGCAGGCATAGAGCTACTATCGCTGTGTCACTCCTTTCTCTCCTCTCAGAGATTACTCTGCCAATGGAACTATCTGAATATTGACAAAATTAAGATCTCTTTTACTGAGGATTTCTCATGTGCCAATCACGGTAAAATCTCAACATCAGAGATGAATCTCAAGGGCCACTATACAGCATATTAACAAACTGAGTCTTTGTGGTGTGTCAGTCAGTGTATGTTACACAAACTAGATTTACATGGCTAATCTACAGAGTACTTTAATAATTATTTTTTTTTACCCTCTACAGTGCAAAAATATGCTTAACACTCAAGACTGATGTGATTTTATCACTATAAGGGACATGTACATTTGGCTGTTCCATTCTTCTCCAAAGAGAGCACCTCTGCACAGTTAGCCACACAGAACGTTCCACACTCTCTACCCCAAACCACGTTTCCCTTTCTGAGGGTCCATCTGAACTGATGGATTCTTACCATTAGTGTAGCCATCCTGCAATCTCTGGAAACTATTTCTCGTCCCAGACATTTTTCCAGGGGTAACATTCCACCTTTGTAAACAGGAGGCTGTCATTGCCATAATCAGAAGCAATCTGTCAACTGTAAAGTAACTGGAGCCAATGTGAAACAGGTGGATTTTCTTTCTCGGTGTCAGACTCTGTTGTCACTGTAACTCAACCTCTAAACTGACGGACTTGCACCAGTGCAGCTCCACCAGGAATGCTGCACTCATTAGAAAGTCAGACTCACATAAAATAAGCTTGGACTTTTTTCAGCTGCTGACAGATATCTGAAAACTGTGATTCCAACCGCCCACTTAAAAACACACACATTTTAACATTGAAATTAATCTCCAAGAGTTTTAGAACTTTTAAATAATGTAAATAATGGCACACACACAAAAGAAAGCCTTACCAAGTTGACTGCCATGCTTTCATGAAATACTTTACCCTTATTCCTATATCACTGAGAGTAGCCAGGTACAAATATAATTAAAAACTCCAGAAATCATGACATACTTAGATCTAAGATTTCAGTTTTCTTTTTAGTATCGCATGCATTTAATGTATGACTATCTACCCATGAAAATTGCATTCAATTTTATAAGCCGTTGACAATTATACTAAAAGAGTCATGTGCGCAGACTCAAATCACCAGTAATTCAAATAACTGTAAGTATGGATTTCTAGGATATTTCTTGGATATCGCTGTCATATGTAACTATGAAAGCTGCCTGCCTTTCATGTCTTTTAGCTATCCGGTGACGCACAGCTGATGTAAGTGGTTATTGCACTTTCAATAAAATATTTTACTGAAACATCTATCTATAAATGGTTTGGGTCACCTTTTTAAACAACCTAATACATTTGGTTTCACATAGGCAGAAACAGACAATTGTTTATACAATGACAGCTGTTGTACGCCCAAGATGAATACAGTTGTCAATGTGAGAGGCATTTTTGCAAACCTTAGGACAGAATTCTTATACAGTGTGTGCTTTGAATTCTGTCACTGATATGCTCATTGATGTTAAATAAATCATGTTAGATTAATTTTAAAACATTGTTAAAGGATACAAATTGGAGTAGGAGACTACATCCAAAGTATTTGCTTCCCAAGTTCATGGCAGATGAATACACATATTGTTTTCTGTCCTGTATGGAAATCCCACTGTAAATGCCTAAATGCCTTATGCATCCCACACTGTTTCCTTCTCCATTTACATAATTTGTTCCTTGTTTCTGCAACACCAAGATAACGAGTGATACGCTTCTTTGAAAAGCACACTGAGATTCTATATTTACTACTACTTACTATATTTACGTGTCTGCCAGAAAATAATACAATTAGGAACTACTATGAAATTCAAATATATATTTTTCGTTCACTGGACAAATAAGAAATATACAGTTTTCAAGCACATCATCATGAACAACTCGATCAAAATCTAGGGGTAAAAACTGCTATGTGGAGCTGATTACAATATTAGCCTTCTAAAAATAAGATGTTCCTAAGTACCTTTTTATGTTTAAAGAACAACTTATATCCCATCTAATACTTCAAATAGATCTAGTCTTATACACATTTTCATTTAGCTCTAACACTGTGAAAATTATATGCAACATTTATTCTAAAAGTAACTCTCAGAAGGTAGACAGGCATCCACGCTAAGAGCAAATCATAATTAATGTGAACAGAAAAGCTACATCTGTGATCAAACACTTCTAGAGTGAAAATGTTCAGTGAATGTGTTTTGATCAAGTATCACATCTGGGAAGGGTATTGCTGTCTCATCTTAAAACTGATTTTTAATGAGGAAAAGAAGCTGTTGGGCCATAAATTAAGGGAAGCATTCAAAGGCAGAAATAACAGATTCAGGAATCACGTCATCATCATGTGGAAGAACATCAAGAAAACAATACACGCTTACCCACCTACACCTTTGCTTAAAAAAAGCAAAAAAAAGATACTAACATTCATTTTCAAACCTAACTATGCATGGAAATATTTGCATACTCCTAGGCTGGCTGAAGCACAAAAGAAACCTCTGTCACAATATATACCTCTCTCTAATTAGTTGTTTATTGCTTACAAATCCTAAAATACAAGCTGGCTATAACATCTTTTATAAGTGTTATGTGTTACAGTTACTTGCAAGAGTAATGTGAAGCACCTTCACAGACTGACATGTAAGGGCCAATGAGAAAGGAATTCTTTTCAGATTGCTTGTTTTCTTGCTTCCAAGGCCTCTATCTCGCTGTTTTGTTTTTCATTTTTGCAGTTAGAATTTAGATTTCAACTACCACAAGCAGAGGGAGACATCACACCTGACAGAAAACAAAACCATATATTTAAAATGTGGTTACTAGTAGATATTTGGGATCTACAGTTTATTAAAAAAAAAAAAAATCAATCTAGAAATCAAAATAACCACTTCCTAAGATCAGAATACCTTTTCCTACAATGCATTGGGCATTAGGTATAAATGTAAGCCTGTACTGAATAACAAAAATTCCCCAGAGAAAAATCACAATGTTAGTGTTTCAGAGAACCTGACCATTGTAAAGAACTTCAAAACACCAAAGGCTTGTGCCTGAAAATCATGTAATGAAGAAATGAAGCTAGCCTCACAGTAAAATAAGCCAGTGATGGTTAATTTTTCCTATTCCTTCTACATGAAAAGAAAAACAGGATGATCTTGGAAAGAAAGGAGAAATTAAATTTTCTTTAAAAAGCATCAGCAAAAAATATTTTAAAATACCACTTCTTTTCAGTATTATCAGGCAAGCTGACAGTTCAGTGTTCTAGTTTTCATCAAAACATTTGTCTCCCTCCTAATGTCATGGCTTCATCCTGTCCAGCCCTTTTCAATATCACTACATATGCAACTCAGTTCGCCTGAGATTGCCCTTATTATTGATTTGTCTGCACCATAACTAGTAATAACCCCCGGCTTTCCACTGGGATTCCTGAATGCTACTTTCATTACAGTTTAGTTTCATTCCAGTTCATTCCAGCATGTTCCTTTGTTGCCAGTTACCTCATTTCTCAGCAACCCAGACCAGAAACTATACTGGATCATGACTCTTCTTATGCTTCTTGAAAACTGTGACAATGTTTGCCAGCTACCAGTCGACTGGGACCTCTCCAGATTCCCAAGATTGTTAAAAAATAATGGAGAGAGATCTTGCGATGACACCATCCAGCTCTTTCAGTACCCTGGGATGAATCCTATCAAGCCCCATAGATTTATCTGCATCCATCTGGAGCGGCAAGTCTTGAACAAGTTCAGGGTCAGCTAGGAGTTTATCATGTCTCCAGTCATGGTCTTCCAACATAGGGCTCCAGGAGTCCCATGGGGCAGGGGCCCCATGGGGCCATCATTGATGTTGAAGACACAGGTGAAGAAGGCATTAAACGTCTCTGCTTTGTCTACGTCTCTATCTGAGAGGTGACCAGCCTCATCAAGCAATGGACCAATGTTGTCTGTGATCCTCCTTTTGCTGTTAACATATTTTAAAATCCTCTTTTTGTTGTCCTTCACAGTACTAGCCAGCTTGAACTCTAACTGAGCTTTGGCTGCACTGATTTTCTCCCTACAGTGGCAAACACCATCTTTGTAGTCCTCCTGTGTCACCTGTCCTTGTCCTTCCAATGTCTGTACACATTCCTTTCCACCTAAATTCTAGAAGAAGATCCCTGCTCATCCAAGCTGGCCTTCTGCCTTGCTTGCTTGACTTCTGGCACTTTGGAATTGCCTGCTCCTGCACTCTTTAAGAGACGGCTTTTAAAAAGTGACCAGCATTCATCGACGCAAATACTTTCAAAAGTAGAACTCCAGGGGACCTTACTAATTAGTTCCTTCAGCAGCCTCCCCATATCCAGGGTCAAAGTTTTGCGGGTATGTTTCCTCCTATCACAAACGATCTGAAACTCAACTACTTCATTGTCACTGTGAGCAAGATAGCCACCAATGACCAATTCACCCACAAGTCCCTTTCTTTTTACAAACAACAAATCCAGGAGGGCGTCTTTCCTAGTCGGCTCCCTGAGTACCTGACCAAATAGTTATCTTCAAAATGCTTCAGGATTTTCCTGTACCTGTTTGTGTCTGCTGTATGATATTGCCAGTTGATGTCTGGGAGGTTAAAAATCACCCATAAGGACAACGGCACTTGACCTAGAGATATCCCTTAATTCCTTGTAGAATAATTCATTAGTGTCATCGTCCTGCCCGGGTGGTTGGTCCCACAACAACATCTGCTTTATTTACTTTTCCTGCCATCCTTACCCAGAGGCTTTCAACCATGTTGATGCCAAGAGAAAGCGCCATACAATCCAAACCCTCCCTTACATAAAGAGCCATCTCCCGCCTCACCTGCCCTGCCTATTTCTCCTGCACAGCCTATAACTGTCCATCATGGCACACCAGTCACAGGACTCATCCCACCAGGCTGATGGGCAGGCATTAGTATAAAAGCATTTCAAATGTGCTCCAGTGTACTTAGCACATCATGGAGCAGAGTGACGGACCTCACTAACACACTGTCCCACAAACACTGGCATGCTGCCACAGACTTTCCTCTAGTGAGCCTCGTTTTATCCCTTTCCCCCTTCAAATCTAGTTTAAAGCTCTTTCAATGAGCCCTGCCAACTCCTGTGCAAAGATCCTTTTGCCCCTTTGAGACAGGTATACCCATCTGTCATCAGCAGGCCTGGTGTTGTGTAGACCAACTTGTGATCAAAAACCCCAAAATTCTGCCAGTAACAACAGGCAGAATTGTCATCATTCCTTGCAGCTAGAAAGATAGACAAGAACACTACTTGTGCTCCTGATCCCTTAACCAGTCGTCCCAAGGCTCTGAAGTCTCTCTTGATTGCCCTTGGACTTCCTGTTGCAACTTCATCACTGCCCGGATGCTGATAATCTGCCATCAACTCTGATTAAATCAAAATTATTTGTAATCTTACAAAGACACCAAGGAATAAAACTAGCTCCATAACATTTAGAAAGGTCATTCTTTTCTCCCTATTAAAAATCCTAATAAAATTATAGCAGCTATGTTTTTGATCAAGGAAGTAGTTCAATTATTAACTTTATATAAATATATTCCTTGCTAGTTCATTAAATTAGAAAGAAGAGGAATAACATAGTTAAAATGCAATTCAAAGGAAACTCTGGGCAGATGGCTATTTATATGAGAAAGAATGAGGCTTAGAAATTATTCACAGCTAACCAACAAAATTTATGGGATCAAATCTTTTCAGAAATTAAGTGAGAGCTGCTGGCACAGTGATTGAATTTGCCTGGTCTGAACAGACAGAAAAATTAATTCCAAATCTCTTAATGAATCTCGGTATTAAATCTGGTCAAAATGACCTTAAAAAGGAATCAGTGATACACTACACTGTGACCACTGCCAGCATTCACTGTCCTGCTGCAGTTCCCACATTCCAAGGCAGAAAATGCAATAATTTTTTAATTTTTTTTTATTATTATTTGTTCCATTTTGTGGTTGGTATTCCATCTTCTGTGTGAGTTAATTAAATGAAATATAGTAAATTAATTTTTTTTCAGCTTTAGAAAACTGCTGATAGTGAAGTAACAGTATGCACCCCTGTCAGGTGCATCAGAACATGTGATCCATGTTTGACAACAAGGTCAACTGTTTAACTGTTTCTTAAGGTCATCCAAAAACTTCCTTTGTTGACACTCCTTTACGCAATGTCTGCATCTGCTGCTACGATACTGATAAAATGTTCATAATTTATGTGTTCTCTTAAAGTATGGTAGGGCTTTGCACATCCATAATCTTTCTTTCTCACGTCACTATGAGATTTTTTCTTCCTTCCAAAATAAGACGGGCAAGAAATCTTTCCACCTCCTCGCAGCTAGCTAGTGTTCCTGCTTCTTGTGCCCAAACAAAAGTAATGATGTCATCCTCATTATTCCATATATGCTTTATTATCAAGGCTTTATTAAATTTAATCTAATGACTAAAATTGCAGTTGCAGAAAGGAAGCTGCTCAGATCATAAAAGGCAGCATCTCCAGAATTGCTGTTCTGTTGCTCCATGTCCCCCCTTTAAGCCCTTTGCTTCTTCATTCATATACTCTTTACAAAATCTCAGTCTTCAACAGCTGTCTAAATCTGAGAAATATCTAAAAAGGGAAGAATCTTATCTACTCCTTCAGTGCCTGGACCCTGTAAGTGCAGCATTCCATGAAATCTGTGAAGTGTGAGGTATATGAAATTATGCGGAGCACATCATTAAAATCAAACAAGGGCTAAAAAGGTTTTGACATTTTGAGGCTTGTCACAGGACTGATCATTTTGCCTTGCACAGAAACCATTAGATTTTCTTATTCCATTTACAATTGTCCTAAATCACATTTGTCTTTCTTTTCCGTTAGGAGATGAAGAATGGAAGGGAAAAAATGGTTTCTGCTTTCCCACCATTGCTGTATCAGCCAAGCCTGGACACAGAATAAAACAAAAACAACAACAATCTTCAGAAGCAGCACAAAGTAACCCCAAAAGACTGGTAAGTATTACCCACAAAAGGTCTGGCTGTTCACACCAATATCAAACCCACAACTAAACATTTACCTGTGACACTGCACATAGATTTACAAGCAACATCTACTTCAGGTACAGTCTCAAAGAATGCTTCAAAAGTTTGATACTCTTTACTCAGGATTCATTTTGCATTGTAATTATACGTTACCTGTACATAAGTATATATGGTTCCTACTCTCAATATCCACAGCTATAGCAGGCACAGAAGATTTTGAATTTCTTCAGATAAGAAACTAGTAACTGCCATTTCTCCTTAGGTAAATACTTTTAAATTAAATAGATTCATTTTAAAGAAAAAGTCTAAATAGATGCATGTCTGTTGAGAAGCCTAGACCTCAAATTTCTTCCTTTTCCAGTCTGTTACTGTAGAGCTGGAACTGAGCTGTTTGTTACTTCTACCCTTACTGAACTAATTTCATCTGTTTGCAAGGAAAATACTTTGATTTTTTCCTCCTGGATGTAAAACACTATTCTGTTTATAACAGAAGTGTGTAAACTGTCTGCAAGGTTCCTTCAGATCAGCCAGAGTGAGATATTTAACTTCCCTTCCCTACAGCTCTGTCTTGTATGAACTTAACAGCTGCTTTCATTCATAATTTGTGAAGCATTGACCCCAGTTTTCCAAGCATAAGTATCTGCTGAAACTAAGTGTCACAGAGTTTTCAAAGACCGTGATTTTGCCATCCCATATACTGGTTAAAGTTATGATGTAGGTTATGCTAATATCAGCTCAAAATTATTTATGTAACTTTGACTAATATCAAAGAAGTTTCACCTTTCGGACCTCATTAGTATTTATATTCAAGATACTTTTCAAATAACATCTATTTATTTTTATAAAGAGAAATCTTAGTGTAAACCTGTAAAAACAGACTAAATGTGACAGTATGGATTTTTTAAGTTTGTTTGGGATTTATTGTTACTGGAATTCAAAATATATGTCTTATTTAGCAACTACTACAACAAAAATAAAAGATCTTATGGTATACTGGGAAAATCTGCATTTATGATTTTATTAATTTTAGAAAACAGCTTTATCTGTTATTTTCATAATTCCAATTGACAAATTTTATACAAACTACAGTGGGGAATCATGAGGTAAGAACTGAGATTAAATATTTAGGCATATCTCTCTAAATAAAACCAATTAGCCTTGATAATAATTTTGCTCTTCGGTCACATATGAAATGCTGGCCAGCATAATGGATGTCATCCCCATGTGAGCCATTACACTGACATAAATACAGAGGCGAAAGTCTCTTTATTCTGAAGAGATTAACAATGCTATACCATGGTTCTGCTTGCTTAGAATCTTTGTAGGCCATAAACTTTAATCAGAAGGGTTTGTCTAAAAATTACAGATACTGTCAGACATGTCAGAATGACATTTCAGAATGACAAGAAAACCCAATCAATCTTTAAGATTGCTACTATAATATACAAAAAGATTGCATAAATGTAGCCTTCAGTGCCAAAAAGTAGATGTCTTGACTGAATAAATGTGTCAGCGTGATTAATTTAGAATGGCTCCTAACTGGTACAAAAGTACACATAAATGAGATTGCTTTAACTGGCAGTCTGAATACCAACTATGGCATTACTAAGCACTCCTTCATTTCAGAGTTCATTCTTAGGCAGAAATAAAAATACTTTGTTTACTAATATATTCAGCCATTTGAGACATTTATATATTATTGTAGGAAAAGCATCAATTTTAGCTCAAGTTTCAAATTGGATATAGAGAAGAGGTAACAGATATTCTATGTGCTTTTATCGTAAGATCAATCACCTAAACTGAAAAAAAATATCTGTAACTAAACCAAACACCTTTAGAAAACTTTGAAAAATTACCAGATAAACCAGTCTGGCAATGGGTTTGTACACGTGTTTTCCTGTTGCCACTACAGCCATCAGACTATTAGCAACAGGACAAAGTTTTGATATGGACAGTTACTGACTGAATTAATTGAGATGCTTGCTTTTCAATTTGCATGCTCTCTTATGTTAAGAAGAGCCAAATACAGTGTGCCATTTGACACCTAGAAGAGTTGTGCTTTCGTACAAATATAAGCTACCATGCCAAATAATAAATAAATAAACAGAATCACAGAATAGAATCATAGACTCATTTAGGTTGCAAAAGACCCTTCAGATCATCGAGTCCAACCATCAGCCTAACACTGCCAAGTCCACCACTAAACCATGGCCTGAAGCACCACATCTACACATCTTTTAAATACTTCCAGGGATGGTGACTCAACCACTTCCCTGGACAGCCTAATTCAGTGCTTGACAACACTTTTGGTGAAGAATTTTTTCCGAAAATCCAATATAAATCTTCCCCAGTGCAAACTGAGGCCGTTTCCTCTCTTTCCTATGACTTTTTATTTGGGAGAAGAGACCAACACCCACCTCACTACAACCTCCTTTCAGGTAGTTGTAGAGAGTGATAAGGTCTCCCCTCAGGCTCCTTTTCTCCAGGCTAAACAATCCCAGCTCCCTCAGCCGCTCCTCATAAGACTTGTGCTCTAGACCTCTCACTAGCTAGGATCACTATACTAGTACATGTGACCAGTACTTTGCTGTGAATTGTTATTTTCAAGGCCACGCTACTTGATAAAATATTAAAAACTTGGCCAGTCTGAAGGATCTGTATAAGGATAATCACCATGCTCTAGGAAAGCCTCCTTCCTCTCCGGATTACAAATTTATCCAGAAAGTATTAGGAGACCCCTTTGAACTTCCTCTCTGTTATGGTGGCAATCACAAGGCAGTAACAAATAAATATTTCATCACAGCCACCCACTATCAGTGCAACTGTAACCCAAAGCACTATATGCCCTTGTTTACCAGCACCAATCATAGCACTCTAGGGAAGGTGGATAGTTGTTTTCAGGATATATCTTCAAAGAACAGATTACAGATAATCATATGTGCATTTATCTTTATTAATTATTCATTAATAATTATTCATTTTTATGTACCCTGTCAGTTCTGCCAGCAAAGCACTACGGTTTTGAAGACAACCTCATTGCAATTTAGCTGTCAGCAAACTAAAAGCTTACACTCTGTCTTTTAAGAAACAGACACGTCATGCATTTTTTTTAGAACCTAGATAACTCCTAAATCTAAGTGTTCTACCCTATCAGAGTTTCACCTTAACGTATAAAATGCACAAAGCTGAAAAAGGAATGTGTCCAACAATATATATACTTGTCTGAGACTTAATTAAATAAATACCAACATACATGTATGCACACAATAATAACTAGTCATAAAAAACTCACTTATTATGGAAATCTGAAAGGGACAAGCAAAAGAATTACTAGAACTTGACAAGATTGCAACAGTCCAAAACTACTTTACTGCAGAGAATTGACTTTCTTTTCAGATATCATTGAGAAGGACTGAAAAGCAGCATGTGGAAAGGTGGATTAAAATATCTATGTCTTCTGACCTTTCTCACATTTGCCAGACCTCTGGATTTTGCTGATTTTGCACTTAAATATGAGGAAAATAAATCCTCCAACAAACAAATGTGTGCAAACACAGAGTATTCTACTGGGTTAGCAAATGCAGTAGCTTACAGATGGTGCTGGTAGGAATCTGATCAGGCACAACAAAGAAGGTGTACATAGCTGTGAATATAAGCAGACAAAAGGGAAGTACAGAGTAACAAAGCAGCAATAGGAATATATTAGGTTGCCTTAGCTGTTTATGAAAACACAGCGTAATAACGGTAAGTCAAGAGAAAGCTTTCATGAAAAGTCTACAGTACAATCTAAATATCGATCAAAGCAGTGCAGCTCGTATATTAGAGCCAGTGGAGTCCATACCATCCAGGTCTTTATAAATCTTGCTGATATCGTTGAGTCTTGTTTCCAGTATACACTAAGCATGGATGGTGCACGTGTAACAAGCAGCACAGCACCACAACACACCAGAACAGGAAGCATGTCGTGTCTGCATGTCAGGAGGCACTCCCACGGCTAACCCTGGAATCACATGGAACATTAACCGCCCAGCCTGAGTGTGAAAACCTGCATGTAAGAAGAAAATTTGCAAGAATCAACACCCTGCTGTCCTGCAATTTCATTAGTAAATTAAGTGGTGGGAATCTATCACAGTTGTGTGCTTCGAGCCTCTTCTTCTACAATTAAGTTGGATAATGTATGTTGGTTTCTCTTTTTGTGATTACGCCACAAACTAAAATAAATTAGATCCATCACTCTATCAAATTATCCTGAAATAAACAGTGGGAAAGACCTTTCGCTGTACTTTCACTATCCTTACTTTTGTTTATTATCATACATGAAACACTACATTAGACTAAGCAGATCCACTTAGCATGGCCATCTATAGACACACTAATTCTACCTCAGTTCTCATATCTTTGCTGAAAACCAAGTCTCTGTAGTGTTGTACAGAGGAGTTCATTCCCTAGAATGTACTTCTCCAGGTTTATTCAAGTGTACCACTACTTCAACCATTTCCAGATAAACTTACCTTCATTTCAAACACAGGGTAACACAGTAACACAGAAATCATGTAAGACAAAGTCTGGGCATAAAGGATAAAGGCCTTAATTTATAAACCAAAATAATCAAGTTTTAAAGAAAGAGAAGAGGCTGACACTTAAAATGCTCCCTTCATTACTAGACTGCAGTATAACTCGTCTAAAAGGAAATATAATAAATTTGCAATTAGTTGATTTTTTTTTCTACAGTATTAACACAGAATTTTATTTTACTTCTGTTAGTAGCAAAAGATGCTTAGGAATATCAGTACTTACAGAATAACAGTTGTTTAGTGCATTTTCAGATATACTTATTAAAGAAGAATTTATGCTAGCACAGAAAATTCTGCATATCTACTCTTGTTGCCAGACCTTGACAGATCGAGAGTCCTACTGCATAACCTCACCTGTTTACAAATACATAACAAGGAAACTGAAGCAGTGTGTCACTGTCCTAATTCAGATATTCAGGCCAATTCTGTAGCCGTAAATGAATAAATACGTTTCCAGATTTTTAAACAAGGACAAAAAAAAAGGTCTCCACACAAATTAGCTAATCAACAAAATAAGAGGAAACCCTGATTCAACAACAGGGCTAAGAAAAAGGAATAAAGTCCACAGACAGAGGACTTCCATGGGCTGGAAGCCAAGGTTCTATGCTATCCTAAAAGATTAGAGATTGTGAGAATGTAAGAAAGGAAAGGAAATAAAAAGTCATAGGGAATTGCTGGGAATATTAAAAACATATGGACCTAGTGTATTGTGACTACTTAGCCTGTTTTCTAATGCAGTTATAGCTAGTTTTGTTCTTACCTGAAATTTGTCAACTGGTCTATCTATGAGATTTTCTACCAGGACTCTATAAACCCCTAAGTGTGCTAACCGTATATTTTACAGAAGAACCATTTAATTTTTTTTCATCTGAAATAGAAAATAATTTTACCAAAATAATGTTCCACTGGAAAATACATTATGCTTCTGAAGAACTAGCATGCTAGAACTTTGAATTTCCTACTAAATATCACTGATGCGTGAAACAGTAAGACTCTAATCGTGTTTTACCTGGAAATGTTATTGCGATTTTGACTGCTGCTAACAAAGCTTTCATAATAAAGATTTAAAATCCAAATTGTTTGTTTCTAAATCATACATGTGTGTTGAAATTCATTTTGACTGAAAAGGAAATGTTCAATTCATAGATTTTTTACTAGTTGCTAAAAGAAAAGAAAATAACCTTAGAACTCACTTTTCTTAAAGCAACTGAACAAAAGGAAGTTAAAATTATTTTCCAAGCAGAATAAAGTTAAATATATATATTTATTTTGCAAGGAAATCGTTTAGTACAGTGTGTGATTATTCCATAGTAAATTATTTTGTAGAAAGATTATACTGTATACATAAAACAGAAAACCTATCTTCTATTATAACCTCCAGTATGACTGTGAGGCTAGAAAATAAGGTTAAGAAGTTAACTTTATGGCTAATTATGAGAATTCCATGCTTCTAAAAACAAGAATACTGGTACTAGAGGGGAAAAAACAGGAATTATATATTATAACTTCAAATCCATAAAGAGGTTGGGGGTTTTTCTAAAGAAAAAATTGAATAATACTTCCTCTGCTACAGAAAATGTAAGTATTCCCTTTCATAATAAACGTATATGTATGTTTATGTGTGTGTGCATATATACAAACACATACATATATGTGCAAAAATAATTCTTCGCACAGCAGCTGTCTCCTAGAATCTCACTGATTAGTTCCACATTCTATCCTGAGAGCAACTAGGAGTTAAAAATTTTTTGCCTTCCAGTATATGACATCTTTGGAATTTAAATACTTCCATTTGTTAATGATGCTACTTAACGAGGGCTTATAAGAAAGATGGGGATAAACTTTTTAGTAGGGCCTGTTGCAATAGGACAAGGAGTAATGGCTTTAAACTACAAGAGGACAGATTCAGACTAGATGTAAGAAAGAAATTGTTTACAATGAGGTTGGTGAAACACTGGCACAGGTTTCCCAGAGAGGCGGTAGCTGCCCCTTCCCTGGAAACAGGGGCTCTGAGCAACCTGACCTAGTTGAAGATGTCCCTGCTCATTGCAGGCGATGTTGGACTAGATGACCTTTAAAGGTCCCTTCCAACCCAAACTATTCTATGATTCTATGACATTTTAAACTTCAGAACAGCAAACCTATTTTCTACTCATGGTTAAGTACATTTACATTTCTGGAGGCTTGAATAACATCCAACAGATCAACCCTTTGGATTTACCCTGCGTATTGAACTCTATGTATTGATAAGCACCATTTAATCAGTCCCACATGTAAAGGGTACATGACAAACAAGTTCAGGATATATTCTTTGTTCTATTTTTGGAAAGGAGAGGTCAATTCTTCATTCTTAGTATTTTTAGTCAAAAAGCGTCCTAAGCAGACAGTGAGTTGGTGTTGCCTAAACACAGTAACATAAAGCCACTTAAATTACAACTTAATTATGTTTTTGTTTTATTACACACACACACACACAAATTCAAGCATGGAAATGACACCTATCTAATAAAGCAGAGATGCAGAAAACAAATTCGCAGCTTGTCATGTCTACGCTTGCACTGTTTCCTCTCTTAATTAATTTTTGAAACCTGTTTTCCAAACTCAAACAAACGTCCAATCAACTTCCAAAGCTTAAAGTTTTGAAGAAACAATCAATTCACCAGAAGCACTGTCTTGCGGTCAAATAACACAACTCTGGCTTGGGAACTGCACAGCAGATATTGGAATACAATGCTGATTATTTTTTTTTCCCATGGCTTCACAGAGAAGATGATAGATTTTGTTCCAAGAAAAAGGGAGTTTTGTTCTTCTAGTTGGAAAACATTTTCTTTCATGCCACTCTCTTTCGTTCCCACCACACAAAAAGGGACTTCAGGGTTTCATACAGTCAATTTCTCAGATCTATGGCAGGAACAACTGTACCTTTAGACATTTCTAACAACTGTGTGTCTAGACTTCCAGCAGCAACAACTCTAAAACCTCACTAAGCACTGTAGCCCATTGCTTCATGACCCTATTACAATTCTTTTCCTAATGTGTTATCTAAAATTCCTTGGTGCAGTTTAGGTCCATTACAAGTTTTAACATACATTGCCCATATATGGAACCGAGATCTTTGTGTAGCAGACTTTTTAATACTTAAAATTTTGATATGTTTCCAAATATTCTGAGCTTTAATATGCTCTTTTTTAGACTAAACAATTGCAATTAATTCATTTTTACTTAGCAGATCAAGTTTTCCAGATCTCTGATCATGTTCACTTGCAGCTATCAGGGGAGAAATCAACCTGCAACTTTCTTGGACCTTGGCCACAGTAATCCAGTTAAAGTTTAACAGTGCTGAGCGGTTCCATAAATTACAGCTGTAATAGCCCTGTTCATTCACGCTAGAACTTAATTTGTTAAATATTCCTTCTACCACTCAGTCTGTTTCTCAAATTAGTTTGTTATTAGGTGGATAAATAAGCAAATCCTGTTCTTATCTATCATTCAAATCTCCAACACTGGCAACTGAATAATTTCTTTCTCATTTTTTGCCGTTTCATTATTATTGTTTTCAAAATAATTATTTTAAATACTTTGCATTTGTTTTGTATTTTCCTATTCTGTTACTTTGTTTACTTCTTGATTTTAGGCTGGTCTGTCGCTAAAAATGAAGGTACCTTTTTTGCTGTACAAAAACTGACTGACATTCTGCAGGATCCAGATCTTTTATTTCACACTTCCTAGTTACAGATTAACTTCCAGGCTTCCTTTGTTTCACAGAACAGGATGATTACTCTGGCATTATTCTCTTACAGCACATTTCTGAGTTCCTTGAAGTCTGATGAATCTCACAGAAAAGTACAATTGATTACAACATGCAAGCATCGCAACATGTACACTCACAGATAACCAGCAGAAAACCACAGATCACCACGGATAACCAGCAGAAAAAGACCATCTAACCACTCAGCCTTCATTCTGTTTTTCATTTCTTGGGAGGTCTGTGTGGAATTTTTGAACAATCTGCTCAGATCCAAAGTCAGGAATACATTTCAAAACAGATCTCTCTCAACGTCTTTCTACAGGTCATTTGCTAAAGTGATTCCCTAAAATAAAATTACTTAATGGTGAGATCTCACCTCCATAAAATGTTTTTATTTCTAGACTGGAAGGCAACACCACCATTATTAGGATGCTGAGTGATTCCATAACCCAGGAATGCCAAAGACTGCTTAAGAAAGGAACTTCCATACTTGAAGACATATCAGTTCTCCAGTCCAGGTCTATCTTGGGTGAGTACAAAAAATATTTAACTTGATATAAATTTTACCCCCTCAGGGAAGGACAGGAGGAACTGAGAAACACTCCTTCAACCAACAATTCACTGAGCACCAATGCGCCATGATTCTCAGTGGAATCCTGTGAGTATTTTACTGAGGATTATTGGAGCAAATAAACCTGGCATCCGTTTCCAATTATATTAAGGACCAGGTGATTGGGAGTAGTCAGCATGAATTTATGAAGGGGTAATCATGCTTGACCAACCAGACAGCCTCCTACAATGACATGACTGGCTCAGTGAATGAGGGAGAGCAGTGGATATTGTTTATCTTCACTTTAGCAAGACTTTTGACACTATCGCTCATAACATCCTCACAGCAAACAGAGGAAGTATGGGCTGCATATTGAACAGTGAGGTGCACCAAAAATGGCTAAACTGCTGGACTTGAAGGACTGGGATTAGCAGCACAAAGTCCACATGAAGGCCAGGCACTAGTGGCATACCCCAGGGATCAATACTTGGGCAATACTGTTAAATACCTTCATTAATGACAAGGATTCTGGGATGGATTTCCATCAGCAAGTTTGCAGATGATGAAAGCTGATGAGACACCAGATGTCTATGCTGCCATTCAGGCTATGCACCTTGAGCAAGTCTGCAGATGATAAAAGATGATGAGACACCAGATGGCTATGCTGCCATTCAGAGGGACCTCAATATACTGGAGAAATGCACAAACAGGAACCTCATGAAGTTCAACACGGGGAAGTGCCCTTTATTCTTGCCCCTGTGGACAAATAACCCCATGCTCTAGTACAGGCTGGGGGCCAACTAGCTGGAAAGCAGCTTGGAAGGACCAGGAGATCCTACGGGGCAACAACAGCAGCATGTGTCCTTGCTGCAAAGAAGGCCAAGGGCATCCTCCCATCCTGCACTGGGAAGAGGAGTGTTCCCGGCTGGTTGAGGAAGGTGATCCTTCCCTTTCACTCAGCAGTAGTGAGGCCATGCTTGGAGTGCTGTATCCAGTGCTGTTCTGGGCTTGCCAGTACAAGACAGACATGGACATACCGGAAAGAGTCCAGCACAAGGCCTGGACCTTCTCTCAGAAAGGCTAAGAAAGCTTGAGATTGTTTAGTCTGCAGGAGGCTGAGGGGGGTGATCTTCTCAATATGTATAAATGCCTGATGGGAGAGAATGAAGAGGATGGAGCTTTTTTTCAGCAGTGCCCAGTGGCAGGACGAGAAGCAGAAAGCACAAACTGAAATACAGAAGAGTCTGTTTGAACATCAGCAAACACTTCTTTTTACTGGGAGTGTGATGAAGAAAGGTTGTGGAGTCTACCACCTTGGAGAAATTCACAATGTGACAGCTCGGCCCTGAGCAACCTGCTGTAGCTGACTTTGCTGGGGAGGGGGATGGACAATGTGATCTC
Source organism: Chroicocephalus ridibundus (assembly GCF_963924245.1). NCBI lineage: Eukaryota > Metazoa > Chordata > Aves > Charadriiformes > Laridae > Chroicocephalus > Chroicocephalus ridibundus. The sequence continues at coordinate 28,755,515 of NC_086316.1, forward strand.
TACAGGTGCCTGCCAACCTGAGCCATTTTGTGGCTCTCCCAGCATGTAAGTGAGCTATTGGGAGTAAAGAGATTTGGCAAGGATTACTTTGTTGTTGTCATTAAAAAAAAAAGATAGAAAAAAAGAAAGCCTAGTCTCATCTCAACTCTATGCTTTACAGATAGCTCACATCTGTAACATCTGTACTTCATTACACTGCACTGCAAACATATTTTTTCCAACACTAAAGCATTTTATATTCCTAAGGTAATGACATGATTACTTGTAACAACCATCATGTGATATCAGTAAATAACTGTTAAACATATAAGAATAGTAATACTTCACTTAGCAAATAATTTCCCTACTGTAGTAGTCGTACTGGCAGTGCTATCCATTAGACTCACCCTGTACTCTTCACTTCAACAATGTTCTAAATTGCTTGTAGATTTTGCAGATTTTAATCACTTGGACTTAGGTTTTTTATGCTAGTTACATACCTCAAGCGAAATAAATACATAATGAACTTTTCAGGAAAATTGTTCAGTGGTCTCCAAATGCAGGTTGGAGAAAAATACGTCCTGCAGTATGTCAGCAGAGAATCCAAATTCGTCAGGAAATGCCCTTTTCCCAGGGATTTACTTCTTTCCTATCAGTGATAATCCACACGCTCAAGTAAGGGAAATTACTCAGTTTCATGTTAAAGTATCTATAATACCATCTATGTTTTCCAGCTCCTGCTGCTGTCCCTCCTTCTCTTTGTCAGTTACTGGGCCTGTTTAAGATCAAGGGCTAAGGGTACCAGAACTATTCTTATAACTATAGTGCAGGGCTTCATGGGGCTGAATGGAGTCACACAAGATCCCAGCCCGCCCTTTGCTCTTCCCTCCTAATGTCCAGACAGCCCTGAACATCCCCACTCCTAACAAATGAATGGAAATTCTTTCAAGGGAATGCCGAAAGAATGAAAAAATGAAAACAGGAGCAGCAAATTAAATCGAAAGCATCAATCGGTGAGCTCAGGGAATAACAAGGAAGAAGATGCACAATGATGTGCAGAAAAGACCAGAGATAGCAGAAAGCATAGCACAGTTCTGCCAGAGAGGGGATTAAAAACTTTTTAACTTATAAAAGGCTTCACAGAAAGTACACAAAACAGCATTATCTACAGAATCATCATGAACAACATGAAAAGATGACTAAAGCACACCTATTCTTTAGTTTTCTTAACATATGTATGAAATTAAATATTATGTAGAAAGACTGAAAAATGTGACTTTCATGGATAGAAGGTTTTTTGCAGGCTATTACACACACTGGATTAAATCTTCCCTTCAGAAAGTCCTTTAGGAAATCAGGATGAATGTGACACAGCAAGGATCACTTTATCACCTGATTCTTACATTCTTTCCCTAAGCATCCCCCATTGTTCACTGCCAGGGATAGGAGGCTGAATTCACCAGACCACATATGCTTAGAGCTAGAAGGGAAAAGCTCACGCTCTAAGTGGAAAAAGGGGGCTGAGCCATCAGGAAAACAGCTGGGATATAAAGCCTGAATGGGAAATTGTACGCACAGATTTCCACAAACAATTGTGCAAAACGGCTGTACCAGCTCACAATTACATACAACTGGTATGCAAATACAGTTAGCTTATGATGGGGAAACCTATAATAGCTGAAGAGAGAGGAGGATGAAAATATCCTGGCCATAACTGAGAATATAACTGCATCCTAGGAAGGGACTGAGGGGATGGGTGGGGGCAGGGGTAATGAGAAGATAAAAAGGTAAGAAATCAAGGTAAATCCATAGCTTGATAAACAAAGAGGGCTGGTCAAGACAAACTAGAACACAGAAATAACAACAACTAATTGAGCCAATGCAGCCAGATCTTCAGATAAAAAACTAAAAGAATATGCATCCCACTAAGGACATTTTTGTCCTCCTCTAGAATTAGAATTCTAGGTTCAAATTAAGCCCATTGGGGAAAGTACTATCTATTTCTGGTATTTGTCAATATAAAAGACAAGAAGACATCAACCCAACTGGCAGAGGCCTGTTGCACTGATAATACCTGTCAATGCTAAATCTCAACAATTCCTTTAAACTTTTAAACAAGTTGGATCTAGCTGCAGTAGCACACCTGGGAAGGAAGGCTTCTTATCACCAGTAGCCTCCTGGTTAAGAATATGCTTTGTCTAATGAAGACAGATGTAATTCTCGCCTAGTATTAGTTCTTTGACCATTCTTAGACCCTTCAACTGATCTCATCATCAAATGAGAATGAAAGACATGGTTAACACAGTTTAAAAAATGTTGGAACAACAATGTATTTCTTCAAACACATAACTGTCCAAATCCCAATTCAGTTTGCCCATACTCCAGTTTGCAGAGGAAAGTCAGGTGGAACAGTTTACTACAATACTACTCTTCCTAAGCTGTAACTTTGTCAGTGCCTTATTTTTTCTCTGCTTGCCAAGATCTTTGTGCTAGTTGTGTGTGCTTTTTGCCTATTCAGCAGAATGTCGAATGACAGACAGACTTATGCTGTATGAGAGAAGTACGCTTGTTTGTTCTGAATGCACATTACAGCAGGCAAGTCATTCAACTTGGAAGCTGAATTTTTCATGAACATCTTAAAAAATAATAATAAAAAATAATTATAGGAAGCTTTCATAATAGTTGCTATAATTAATCTAACCACAAATTTTGATTTCCACCTCACTTCTCCACTTTCATTTATAGCCATTCTTCTGTACTTGGGGAATGGGAGGGGGACAATAAAACTAGAAAGAATCATGGCGAAGGATGGAAGATAAATCACTGCTGCTTAACATACGTTTGTATTAATAAGCTTGCAGCTGTATCTATTTTCAGATTAGAGTTTGATTCAAAAGAGCAAACAAGGATACGGAAACGAAGCTGAATTGTTTGCAATTTCTATTTTTTTCTAGAAATCTTAAGGAAATGTAATAAGATTAAAGCAGGTTTAATTCCTGTGTTTCCCAGATAAAATGGAAATCCTACCTCTAAGAGAATTTATATCTTGTTTCTAAGACTTTGCTTTAGACAAGTGTGTTTCAGAAAACAGAAAAATAAAGACTGGCCATTTTAATGTTAGCAAAGGGCTTTCACAAAATTACTGAATACCCTGATCCGCAGAAGTCCAGAGTCGAAAAAGGTATTATACTGCTTTGTATACTTTAGGAGACCACAATCAATTTACCTCTCCTGCTACAGCCAGAACTCCAGATGGCTCTCCAAACATTAGAAAAAGCTTTTCTGAAATCAATTCTAATAGCTTTGAATATAACTATAATCAGATTTTTTAAAAAAACTCTTTGTACGTACTTTGCACACTATGGCTATGGGGCATGTATAATTGAACATTATATAATAAAGAAAAAACATGTTAGTTTTTTGTCCTAGGTGCTAGACTCCATGACCTACTTCTCATTGTATATTGCCATTTTCACAAACGCAGCTCCAAAGAGTAGTAAAGACTTTTTTTGCAATAATAATCTTTAAACAAAGTCCACAAGTGTTAACACTTTAGCTGTTCAGAATGTTACTGACCTATACTCCTTTCTCCAACAAAGGTAACAAGGGCACAAGAAGTAATTTCTTCTCCTGTTTTCTACTTTCCTTGAAGAACACATACATATATGTTACCTATAACTGAAGAGGTAAATAGTCACCAAACTTCAGAAAGCATTGGGAACAGCCCAGGAACACCAAGCAAAATCACCAAGCCTATGCCCAATTTCCAACCTCAAATACCATATAAAATACATGACGAGGTATCATGAAAATTTAATACATAGCACAATGAAAGAACACTTATGGTTACAGCTAAATACCATCTCTATTATAAAATAGAAAATTATACATCAAATTAGGACAGTAAGAGAGACAAAAGGTGGTGGTTTAAAAGAGCAAATTTGAGCATATACTATTCAACATCTGTATAAGTGGATGACCAATCCATTTCACACAGACATTTTTAGGTCTGTATGGACAATTTATGCCTTACTGTCCAACTCATTAATTCCATGCAAACAGTTTGCCACAGCACTCATCAAGTTCTGATTTCACATCACCTGAACTAACACATCCGTTAATCTCAACCATCTCCAGAATCACAAAACTAGTGAAAATTTAGTAAAATTTTGAATGAAAGCTCTATCTAGTCCAACAATTGCTGGAAACAGCTATACCTGAGAATGACAGTTTAACACATACATTTTTCCTTAGAGAAGGGCACCACAAGACTAAGTACAAGGCTACTGTAAAGGAAGTAGAGAAATTTTAAATTAATTAGAAACATTACTACACACAAAGAAGCAATACACTATGTTGAGTGAAAAGTTCCTGATACATTAGAAATTATTTTAGGCGATTTATCTAACATAAACATTATGCTTGTCTGAATACTCAGGCTGGACAGACATCAACAGAGCAACTGGGGGGTTAAGAGGGTCTGCGCATCCACCAAAAGTTGCACCATAGCAGCTGAAGACACATTCAACCTGAGACATTTTAGTCACTTCCAAAAACAGGTTGACAAAATAAAGAAATCTCAAGCAGAAATAAGAGTATTCTGATGGTACAGTGATAGTGGAAGAGAGGAAACAGACCAGCAACAACTGGTACAGACCGTGCTCTTGAACACGCTTCACAAACACAGAAGATGCCGGGCTACAGATCAGGCTGTAGCCTGGGCTCAGCCTTAGAAAGAAACATAGCTATGGTGGAAAGACAGAAGGTGGCTTCCTGTTTCTTCTTTCAGTCCTTCTTGTGTAATGCCTTACTCCTGCATAGATCCTAATTTTATGTCATCACACATTTTCTACAAGTCATTAATAGAAATGCAATCAACCCAAGACCAGCTTCTTTGTAACAGAGTACAAATACCCATCCTCTAACCTGATACTTCTCCTTTGCCATTTCCCCTTTTGCCATTTCTTTGCCTACCTGTTAATTACTCTGTTAATTACTCTCACAAGAGATCTTTTCCAGTTGAGGGACTGATCACCCTTGTGCCACTGCACCACCTGCATTTCTCAAGAGCAGATGCATTACAAGTAGAAGAACCTCGTCTGTCTAGAAATAAGAAATCTGAATGAAGAATGTAAAATCTTGGTTGGTCGTTTCAAGGCAGATAATGCACATTATTTCAAATTGTATTGAAGCAACTGGACATAGTTAGGGATTTTTCTTCAAAAACTTCTTCAGGAAAAAAACCCAACAACTTCCATACTGTCAAATTCACATTAATAAATCTCTTATAATCATTCCTTTTATTTCTGTATCTATATTATGCTACCAATGTTTACTATTCTGTAGTTCATATGATACTAATTCTCACCTAAATGCAAAGATCCATTAGGTTTTTAATAAATCTCTAAAGTGTCGATTTCTTCAGAGCACTGGAACACTATAACACCAAAACCAGCACATCAGTGTTTTGAGTTTTAGTGCTTTCATTGTGATCTGCATTTGAAAACTATCATTAACCCATTCCTGGAAGCTTAATTCTAAGTCCTTAATTTTTCAGTGTTTCCCCTTTTTGAAATCAAGAGCATTTAAGTCAAAACAAATCAACACAGGACTATAGGATCTAAAGGTATTCTGCTTTTTTGTAATGTCCTCCTTAATCCCCAAAATAAGGTTAGTTATGGAGAAGAAATTAATGAATGAAGATACTGGTGAAATGTCAATGTCTATGCTCTAGCACTATCAACTAGCATTTTTTCCCAATAATCCCAATCTAGAAAGCTAAAATGTCCAATATTACTAGAGTGAGCAGTGTTATTTTTTTACCTTTAATACTGTTAGGGAGACTTAGTTTCCAAAAATTACCCCATCAGACCTTTCTTACTGTCCCTTCCAGACTCCACTGAACCCAAAGTACCATACCACACATTTTAACTTTATTTCTGTTTTCCTCAAACACCATCTTACATTTCTGCAATTAGTTCTGTTAGTTAACCTATAAACTGGAGTTCAAGCCGTTCAAGTTCCTCTGTCTTGTTATTAGATTTCCTGCATTACCACACCAATATTTCAGTATTGGCCTGTTGACCACAACTGATCAACAATAAAATCCATTCTTTAGTGGAATTGCTTACGTAGTTACAACTATTATAAATATTTTTAACTTCCTTTCACCTTGCCATTTCTTTGATTACTCTTTTATTACTGTATCATATGCCATTTTCTCTTTTCCCTTATTTTTCTCAAGTGCTCAAGTTGAGTTAAAATATGTCATCTCTTCTTCCAAAGTTTAATTTTTCACTTCTTTGTTTACTGTCTTTCCAATCTCAATTCCCAGATGAGAGTGTTTCAATGGAATATAGCTATCAAGAATAGTTCTTTTTTCTGTGAATGCCACTCAGTAGCCAAGCATCCTAAAATCATTCTCTTGAAATGCATTTCCCCTATTATTATTTTAAGGGGATTAAATAATTCCACCCATATAACTCCAGACCCCTTACTACTCTAAGGAGATCTTTCCTAATCTTGGGCAATTGCACATTAAAGCAGAAAACTCTCATTTGTCCCAAGCACCAGTCTGAGTGAAAAATATATGCATGACTAGTGACATATTGTTACTACCTTACCCTCCCCCCTACACACATAAACACATAAACACTCTTACACATTTTTCTTTTTTAAATGAAGTTTTGCCAGGATAAGGAGAATTCCCTTCTAAAGATGGGAAGTTTTGACTTGGAAATATTTTAAGACAGAGACGCTTGACTTCTGTCATATACAATTACTACAATTTTCAGTACGAGGCAAATTTTTCAGTTAATGAAAGGAAAGCCCAAGATAAAGGGCAGACACAACCTCCACACTCTTCAGGTTTTACCTTTTTGGAATTAGTAAATATTAGTTGATATACAGAAATTATTCTACTGAGTGTTGGATTTAGTATAAGCCTCCCAAAAACATTTATTTTTTTAAATATAGCTTTCAAATTGCTTTCAGCAAAGCATTAAGGATAACACAATTTCATTACTTTAAAATTAGTCAAGGTGATTCTCAAGACATTCTGTATTGTTCTTATGTACAAACTGAAAAGCAGGAACTTTGAGTCTCGTATTGAAATACATAATTACAGGATGAAATCATACTTAGACATAATGTCTGTGGGCTATGAGAGTTCAAATATATTTTTGAAGCTATTTTTTACATCATATAAAATATACTGCTTTATTACAATATATGACAATCCATATTAGAAAAAAATCAGGATCTTAATTCCCTACAGCACTGTTTGCAGGAAGCAGAATGTCACAATATAGCCATTACATAGAATTTCATTATTTTCTCAATCTTGGTAGCCACCCAGTGGCTACTTTTTTTAACACTTGGACATAAACAGGAACAGGAATTTAAGAGATGCTGAGAACCTGCAATTTTCAGTGACATCCCCTTGAGTTAAATATTCTTATTATGTGAAATAGGAAAGCCATCAGTATTTGTCCTCTGCCAGCAGAATCAACTGAATTTGGAAGGAAAAAAAAAAGGATATGGATACAAGTGGGGTGGGGCTTTTTTGGTCATGATTGAATTTTTATAGATTTTTGTGTCTCTTGTTGTTTTTCTTTAAGTAAGAGATTGTTAATAGTAAGATACTTTGTTAACAAAATTTTATTATGAAAATTATAAAGGATACAGTAGGAATAGAAGTATCTTACCAAACTGTCATTGCATACCATGTAATAAGGTCTGTACTTATGGATAGAAAGAGTAATAACAGCGCAGACGGTGAGAAAAGGTCTACAGACTCATTTGACTGTATGTTTTCAGAGCTAAGGGAAAAAAGTTATCCCCTCATGTAACAGAAGTTTAATACTTACCAATGCTACCTAAGCTACCTTCAATATTTGAAGTTGTGACAATATCTCTTTCAAATTCTGGCTTTGAGAGCTTAAGATGTACGCTAATGACAGGATAGAGACCTTAATCCTCATCTCCTGTTTTTGGAAATATCAGAATGTTTTGCACTCCATTTAAAAAGTAATCTTGTTAAAGGAGTTTTATTCTCAATGATCTTTGCTTCCAGCTGCCTAACACAACAAACCAAGCCCATTTTCCTGTGATAAATCAGTTGTTTATACAGGTTAAAGGTGGCAGCATGAAATCATCAGACTAATATAAGCAACACAGAGATAACTCACATTTACCATGTACATGTGCAAGTACACAAGTAATTAAGTGCAAATTTTGTCATCTCTTTTACATAAATTTTCCTCCTTGTCAATGCTAAGTAGTTTGTTCATCTTTAAGAGGGAAGCAACAACGCCCAGAATTATCTTGCAGTGCTACAAAGTAGAAAAATAACAAGTTACCAGTCAGTTTACGGTGTTAATCTAAATCCCAGAAGATGAGGATGCAGTAAATTACAATTATAAATCTCACTAAAGCATACATTCTGATCCTTATTTTCACCAATCTACAGGTGAGAGACAATCCAGCCTAAGTCTCTAAACTCAGATTTTAATGGCACTGTTGGTAAAAACTGGTTTCTCATACATAAATTCCACAAAAAGTGAATCTATAGCTTCTTAAAAAATTGCAAGACATTAAACATGTAAATACACTGTAAAATTATTTTAAATTACAGATCTTTGCCTCATTTGTTGAATTTGTTGAGGATCTACTAATTTTTACATTTTTTTTTCAGAGGTCTGGAGAGAAGAAAAGCCCAAAACTATTAACTGATGTAAAATGTATCAAGGGGCTTAGACAAACTGCAGTGATAGATGTTTCTGACCTTTATTATAATAAATTATGCAAGATTTGCAAAAGTTCTCAGTCTTGCAGGAAGGGAAGGGAATTGATTCCATGGCCTATTTAGGTGGATTTGTGTTTAGGTGCGTTTCCAAAATCTTGCCTGGTTTTGCATATTATGTTCCTCCTAACTCTCTTTTTTATATTTTTTATCACAGAAATAAGTTATTATTGCCCTTCAAAGGCTGATAGTTTACCACTTCCTGCAAAGTAAAGAACCAACTTTATCCCTTCCTTAGCAACAGTCTGCCTTTTCCTCCTTGTAATATTTAGATTACTAAAATCTCACTCCTAGCCATGATGATGCAATTACTTCAGTGGGTCTGTGTGTGTTTTTAACTTGATTTTCCACAACTATCCTCTCCAGTGTGAAATCAAATAAATAAATAAAACTGGAGAACATTTCATTTACAGGGGCTAGCACACCTTAGCCATTATTATATTAACAAAATGTACAACACTTTATTCTAAAGTTTGCATCCAAAAAAATTAATAGATTAGTATTACTAATGACAAAAGAATATAAAAGTACAATAAAGAGATCCAAAGACCACACTGGAGAGCAGCCCCACAGCAGCTGGGGGTTTGGGTTGATGGCAAGTTGAATGAGTCAACAGTGTGGGCACACTATACTGGCTTCATGAGACAAGGTTTTGGCAGTGGGGGAGCTGCATGTGTGGAAGAGACATGGGGCTGCCCCGTTCCAGATACAGGTAGGTCCATCTGGTTACATATCAGACCTACCACGGGCCAAACCTGAGCCCATCAATGAGGAGGCGGTGCCTCTGTGAAAACATACTGAAGAAAGCGTAAAAAATGCCGCCCAACATCTGTGAGAGAGAGGAATGAGAAAAAAAAATGTATGAAAAATGATCCTGCAGTCACCAAGGTCAATGAAGAAAGGGCACACAGAGGTGCTCCAGGCGCTGGAGCAGATGGGCCCCTGCCACCCATAGAGGACCATGCTGGAGAACATATCCACACCGCAGGCCATGGAGGACCCCGTGCTACAGCAGGTGGAAATGCTCTGAAGGAAGCTGCAGCCCACAGAGAGCCCACATAGGTGCTGCAGCCTGAGGAGAGGAGCCCACACAGGATTAGGTTTCCCGGCAAAAGCTGTGGCGCGTGGGGGACTCATGCTGGAGCAATCTGCTCCTCAAGGACTGTACTCCATGGAGAAGGATATCCAAGTTGGAGCAGTTTGTGAAGGACTGTAACACCTGGGAGGGTCCCCACACTGGGGCAAGGAAACAGTGTGAGAAAGAAAGACAGCAGAAAGGAACTCTTATGGACCATCCACAATCCCCATTTCCCCATCCTCCCTGTGCCTCTCAGAGTGGGGAAGAAGGTTGGCGAGTCAGGAACAAAGGGGTGAAGTTGAACCTGCGAAGAAGTGTGGGAACAGAAAGTAGTTTTAAGTTTTGTCACCATCCTACTCTGTTTTTAACTGGCAATAAATTAAATTACTTTTCCCCAAGTGAAGTCTTTTGCCCATGACAATAACTGGTAAATGATCTCCCTGTCTTCATCTTGAATCAGGAGCTTTTCCATTTTTTTCTTCTTCTGTCCTATTGAAGAGGAAGAGTGAGAGAGCAGATGAGTGGGTGTCTGGCGGACAGCCAAGGTCAACCCCCCACACCCACTCAGGTTTGGATTCCATGAAAGGACTTGCAACTGTACACAGGGGAAAAAAAACAAAACAAAACAAAAAAAAGATTAGAAAGGTCCAATTCTTTTAATTGCTCTACTGGGAAAGAGTATTCAGATTATATTTGGGTGATTCCCAAAGAGCCACTCCAGAAGTTAGACCCAAGTCTGTATTTCCATTAAAAACATATGCAAAAACAAGCTCATTTTAAAAATCTTACCTCATATGTAGAAACATACCTATCTCTAAAAGGAAGGAGGGGAAAAACGAAAGAATTAAGTGAAGTATTTGCCATGCCAATGAACATTACTTATTAATGGCAACATGTCATATGTATCCTGAATTAATCATATTGCTCAAAGACTTTGATTTACTGTGAGGTTAAATTTTTATAGAAGTTTAAAATAAAAATGGATCCCAAATTCTGAGAAAAATTACCAGCACAGTAGACTACTGGCTCCAAATTTCTATCTAAGCGTTACATGGGTACAAATATATGATGGGTTTGAACTGCAGACTGGGCTCTGGTTAGGCAAAAGCCTTTTTTTTTTTTCCCCCATTTCTTTTTTGGAGTGGACTAATCAGTGCATATTCCAATAGCTCCCTTTCTACCTCTTAAAGTTACTTCAAAATATTGTAAAGACTCCAATCTGTTTCCCTGCACAAGCTGAGTATGCAAGTCTTTGCCAAGATTCCTGTCTATTGTTCATTTATGAAAGCAAACATGAACACCACTGATCGCAGTAGGAAGTCTTGCGGGCCTGACACGTTCAGTGCCAAAGCAAGGGCTCTAATTAGTGAGCAGTTCTGGTCAGACAGTAAAGGCCTTAACCTTCCTGGGGCAATAATGAGCTAGGCAGTGCCTGAAGCCCCAAAACAAGCTTTAGAGAACAGGGAGGGTGCAGAGAACTGCATTAAAGGCACTAAACCGACAGACACAGGTGACTGCGCAGTGAACTGTGCACTTGGCAATCAACAGCCAAATGCCTGCTATATATAGGCATCATCCAGTCTTTGTTCCTCTTCTTTGCCTGGATTACCAGCAGAATTCAAAGGATTATATTGGTTGGTACAACTATTTAAAACAAAGCAAGAGATTTGTTGAAACAGAGATAGTTTCAAGTATCTCCAAACTTGAGCAATTACTTCTATTCAAAGATGATGCTTGCCAACAACATTAGACATCAAATTTTATCCTAACAGAATTAATTATTAAAAACTCACTAGCAATAACAGACTTTGAAAAATTAGAGCTGTACAGCACCATTCGTACCTTAGACACTTCAAAACAAGTAATCAAGTATACTGATTTCTAAAGGAAATCTATCTAAAGGATAAACCTACATAGAAAGCCCTTTTATAATAAGGACTGCATATGCACTCATACATACATGTGAGACCTACATCTAGATTTCTTTATGTAAATTACCTTGGATAGCTTTACTTCTTTCTTCACTTTGCTACTTTAGAGTTCTGACAACCACAGAAATCTCATTTAAAAATACTTTACATATAATTACATAAAGCACATAGAGAAGCTTAGACTTTTTTAAAGTTTGCAGTGGCAATAACCTGATAACTGAATCTCAATCAAGTGATCATACATTAACCATGAAGATTATCAGATGTGCAAAGCTCCAGTAGAAAAAAAAAATACAAACCAACACTATATGCATATGCATTCTACACAATATCAAGTATGTATTAACATATTCCTAAAGCAAATTCCTCCCCTGTTAAAGCTTTTAAAAAGACTTCTAAAAGACTTTTTTGAAAGAAAATGCAAATTCTAAAAAAGAAATATTAAAAGTATAAACAAAAACTAAAACAGGAGGCATTTAAAATTATATGATCCTGATGCCAAACTGCAGTTGTCCTTTTGACAGGAAAAATGCCTGGTCCTTGTGATGTTTGTTTCGTTTTCAGTGTCAAGTTGATGTTAATTTTAATTACTTGCTTTCTCTAAGTATCCTTCATTTTTGAAGAGACATAAGATTTATTTCTGAAAGAACAAATGTAACTTCAAACTAGCTTCTGATAATCAATAGTTTTCTGTTTTTTGATTAAAACTGATTATTCTTATTAGCCTGAAAGTCCACTATGTTTCTCTTATTGGCAGTATTACTATAAATGTATTCTGAAACAATTAAGATCTTAAAAAAGAAAGAAAGAAAGTGCATCAGGGCTGATATTTACTTTTGTAGTAAAAAAAATTTACCTTAGTTGCAATAGTACATGGAGTGTCTATGGAAGTAACACCACAGAGCCACAAAAGCATCATTAGAACTGAGTACAAAAACAAGCTTACAGAACTGCTTCTTTCCTGAAAATCCCCGTAGTAGAACTAAAAATAAAATTCACAATGCATAAACAAATCCTACAAACATGTTCCCAGAAACCGTACTAGACTGAGGGAATGTATTTTACTAATTCAACTTTAAAAAACAAAACAAAAAACAAACACCAAAAAATCCTAAGGAAAGTAATCAATTCAAATATTGTCATCTAAACCAACTTCAATTGATTTACTGACCCAACTGCAAGACACACATATTCAGACATCTCTCTGCAAGAAAGGTATGTAGGCACAAGCATTTAAATCCATCAGACCTTGGTATTTTTATTAAATGTGGACTTGTTATGACCAAAGATGCCAAACAAGGACTTCAAGGGCAAGGAACTGGAAAGGCATTATAGGTGACAGAGCCCCAAGGCTTGTTTAGGGCAAGACCTCATGAAACAGATGACAGTCCTCACTTCCCCTTGCTCTCACAAGAGGCAAACAGTCGCCCTCCTCATTCCCTGCTTGGCTGCACTGCCTCAGCTCTCCCTCATGGTTGCTCTTATTCCCTGGTTGGACTGTTGTCAAACACACACAGAGAAGCCCTTTTCCCCCTCCAGCACTACTCACCTAGTTCTCCACCAGCCCAGAGAGCTGAAGTGGCACACCATGGGGAGCGAGGAAACTGGCAAAAGCATGTAGTCAAGGAGAACTGCATTAGCAGTGGCAGTAGGTCATCTGATTAGTATTGCTGCCTTTTGAAACATCAGCACCTTCAAAAACAATATTAAATAAAGGGAGAAAATAACAAACCACAGCAGCTCTAGAAAGAACAGCACACATCAGAATTTAGGTGCTCAAACTACAACAAGCAGGGAGGTAGATAATAGCCATCAAGACCAAAAGGCTTTTAAAGAACCTTCCATACTACTCATACAGCTGCACATCATAAAAAGACACACGACTCTTCAGTTAAAAAAAAAAGTAAAAAGCTCAAAAAACTAGTGTTTTAAAGATGACAAAAGGAGCCTGCAAACACAAGGATCAATTTCAACACTCAAGAATCCATAGGGTTCTAAAGAGGTAACTTGCTTATCAGATTGGCAGCCCAAGTCTGAAATCTCAGAGAAATGAATGAAAATTTAGCCTAAAAAATAACTATTAGATACAGTATGAATATGCTAGTGTACAGGTACAAAAACTTGGAAAATTAAAGAAAACTTAGCACATTCAGGATGACCCCCGTTTTCCACTCTAGTCAAATGTAGCACTCATGTATAGTATTATTTGCAGCAATACGTGCTTTGTCAGGAATAGCCATCTTAGTAGTAGTAAAGTTTGGAAGTAAATATGGCATATGTATGGCTGCAATCACAACCCAAATACAATTTCGTTACTTCCTCATTTTCATCCACTTGACTGCTATTTGCTTTTTTTGTCAATAAATATTTTTTTTAGAAGCGTGAAAGATTTAAAGGAAGAGTATTACAGCCTGATATGCAGCATGAAATAGCAGTAGTGATCTCTAACCCAGACGCTTGTGATAACTTGCAACTCCAGCATGCCAAGGGTACAGCAGATTCTTTTAAAAATGTGAAAAAAAAAATAATTTGAAAGTATGTCCTGTTCTAACTGATCCCTTTAGTTTACATTGCTAACAAAAGGAAAGCATACATTACTCCCCGTGCGAAAGTGTCTGAAGAATCACTGAAATTAAAGCTGGTTTTGTTCACATCAAGGAATACAGGTATGTCAAGTTAAACAGAACTACATTTGTAGGAAAAAGCAACAGCAAAAGTCTGTGAAGTAGGCTGTGACTGAACCCACTCAGAAACTAACTCAGAGGACCACAAATGAAAGACATCACATGTGCCTTTAGAAATACTTTTGGCCGGGTCAAATTTGGTCATATCTTTGGCCAGGACACCAACTACTATGAATCCACATTCAACCACAAGAACTAAGAGGCAATTACACATGGGGAATGTCACTCAACAATAGGCACGAATATCCACACCAATCATTAGGGTGGATCAGTTAAATAACCATAGAAAATCTGGGCTCCTGATTTCAACAGCAGCAGAAAAGGATTGTAACTGCCTCCAGCCCACAAGTGAACCTAAGCATACAGATTTCTACAAGCACTTTGTTCTCTTCAAGGCCATGAGAAAGAAGCAAGGAGGAGTGCTTCTTTCCAACCATCCTACTTTGAGTGACAGGGCTTCCTTGAACCATTTACCGACAGCTGTGAGAAGCAGGCATCTAAAAACCATCATTTATCCCAAACAGATGCATGCTTTAAAATAATGTGTAGAGTTACAACAAACTTTGGTTTGAAAGGTTTTTATATACTTGGCTTTTAAACAGCTCTCTTGCCTGTCCATGAACCAAAAGCAATACTCAGAGAGAGACACAGCACTGAAAGCAATTCCTTATCCTCTTTCCCATCCTCTCTCAAGACAGAAAGGAAGCATTGCCCTCTAGAGGAAATTTACTTTCTGGAAACAGTGTGTTACAGCAAAATAAGGCCTAGACCTTATTCTCCAAATCCCCTTTTATCTTCTATTGATTACAAGGCATACAAAAATTTCATGATGGCAAACACTTCATTCTGCATAAAATCTGGAAAGGTATTCACCATCCTCTACTTCAAATACAGCTTGTATCAATAAACCACCAGCAATCACAGAAACATTGCATCTTTCTCTGTTGCGCTAGTTATGTAACCCATTTCTTTACTGACTATATTTTTCTGGAGGCCACACAAAATTGACGCTGACAATAAACCCATCCAAATTAGGTGCAGTACCAGATCAGAAGCCACCTGAAGCAAACATTTACAGGCAAATGACTTTCCAGAGCTTCTACTTCCATTTTAGTCAAGTTTTTGGCCCCTGCTTAATAAATATACATTATATGGTGAGACAAGAGCATCAGCAGCTGTTAAGCCCTAATCAAAATTTCAATCATCCGGTAACACAAACTAACATACAGTCTTGATTCTCTTTTGCCTTAGAACATACTAAACATAGCTGTCTTGATTAGTAAGAGAAATCACTCCCCAAGGTGAAGAGTTCTTTGGACCAATGTATTAAGGAGCCCAAAATGGCTACAGAATTTTCTATAAAAAATTCAAATAAACCTTTGACCACAAGCTTTGTGATTAAAAAAAGTTCCTAGATCATAATGCTGATTGTTTAACACTATTTATAAACACACTAAAAATCATTCTATCCATCTAAGTGTAACTCCTAAAGACAGCAAGTGAGAACCAGAATACAACTTTAATTCGAATTTTTGCAATTTTTGCAACTGTTACTAAAGATGTAATAGCATTTTAAGAAGACACAGAGACAGGAAAGCCCTTTACACAGATTCTTCAAAAACTAGGCAGCATGGTGATTATGGCAAAAAAAATGCTGACAAGGCAAACGGTTTCCAAATTGTTCTCATTGTAAGAGAGAGTAAGTGAGGAGGGTA